>NC_018337.1:1423247-1649823 GCF_000234665.1 Leishmania mexicana MHOM/GT/2001/U1103
CGACGACGTCGAAAGGAGGACAGGCGTGCAGGCGTTGCTGACATCGTCGAGCAGCAATGTGGACGCTTCACAGGCACTGCCAGGGGCACCCGCGGCGGCGTCTCCAAAGTGCAGGGGCGTACCGGTTGGGAGGCCGGTGCGTCTGGGCCTCTGCCGACGCAACCAGCAAGCGGTGAAAGGGCTGGCAGCGCCGGAGACAGAGATCGCCGCTCATGCCGAGAAGGTGGCCAACGCGGCCCTTCACCGTAAACGCAAGCGAGCTTCTCCAGAAACGGCCCCCGTGCCCAAGCACCGGCCCGATAAGACGACCAACGACACCGCAGAGGTGTTTCGTCTCGGTGACGTCAGCGACAAGTCGTGCCGGAAGGTGAGGCGGGCGTCTGCGGGCGCTTTGCCGAAACCTGCACCACCAAAGCAGGAGGGGGACGACACAGACGGCGACGCGTCTCGAGTCTTTCTGGATGCTGCAATCCTCCCATTCTCGCAGTACGAGGTGCACCTCACCCCTCGTACGGCGGAGGAGGTAGGCGAAGTGGACCGTATCGCCAGGGAACAGCACCTTGTGTGCTCACCGCCACCGTCGTTGGCGAAGACATGTGTGTTCTACTTCGCCACGCGCCTCGCTGCCGAAACTTGCGTCGATCGCGCCACTGTGGCATCGCTGGACGCTATCCTGAAGCGCAACGTGAAACCTGTGTGCCGCACATGACCTTTACTGCCTTCCTTTCGATCCTTGTCGACGTGCCGTGCTGGCGCGCTTGCCATAACGACCTTTTTTGTGCAGGTGGAATGAGGTTCGGGGCAGGACGGGGACGATGACGTATTGCTGCTGTGGGGAGGGTGTGCCGGGCGCGAGTGGCGGTGTACTGAGGTGTCGGCGAAAGATGTGCACTGGTGCGTAAGCGTGAGCGTTCAATTTTGTTTTTTTTTCTCGCTGTTTTGTGTCGCTGTCGCGGCTCATTAGCTCTGGTGAACGGGCACGGCCCCGTTCATGGCCCAGTGTCGTCGTTCGGCTGCGTTAGTGCGTACACGCGCCGTGCACGCGCAGGCGATCGAGAGGAGAAAGGAAACGTGCATTTCACGAGTGATGTCTCAGCGCTGTGCTTGGCTGTTCACAAGTCTAGGTCCTCGCTGATAGTCGCCATGGAAGGGCCAGATGGTGACCCAGTGGAGCTTTAGTGTGTTTGCGGGAGAGGCGATGGAGACGCCACTTCTGATCATGTTCGCCTTCGAAACAGAGAAGGGCAACGGTGATCCTGTGCGATTCGCTCTAGAGCGGATGCTCACTCTCATTCGTGCACGAACTTATCCTCCCCTTTCTCTCCCTTAGGTGTTCTCGTCTCTCCTCATTTTTGTACCTTTGCCTCGCGCGGCATCCTTCTCTCTCTGCCTCTTTCGGGAACGGAGGGCGTGCTGACGCCACAGCGCTTGTCTCGTCTGTGTGTGTGTGCCGGCGCTTGGCGTGTTCTCTTTCCATTTTCTCAAGTCAGAACAACTCCAGCCAGTTTGATGCGTTACCCTTGTCTTGTGACCGCACTTCATCTCCCTCTCCCCCTCCGTGCCGCCGCTGCCGCCGCTCCCATTGCTTGCGGTGTCGTTCTTGTGGCGGTATTGTGATTGGGCCCGTGGGCACGCCTCAAAGACCACGAAAAGCATGCGCGGGTTCGTGCTGGAGATTAGATGAGAAGAAAATGTCTGTGGTGGAAGTTGGTACTTTTAACGTCCGTGCGGGCTACATCGGCGACGCGACGTGTACCCGGTGTGTGCCGGCACTGCGCGCCCTGGTCGCCCCAGAGGAGGTGGATCTCATCTCGCTTCTGTACGCCACCAGCAAGAGCCTCGATACAGCGTCGCTGCCGTCGTCTTCGGCATTTGCGAACGAGGAAGCAGGAGGGACTGCCGACTCCTTCCTGAGTCAAGGCAGTGGCGCACCTCCAAACGCGCTTCTCCCACTCTGGAGTCTACGCCAAGTGGAGAGCCATCCACAGGAGCACATAGACTCGTTGCGTCGCCTAAAGCGGGACGTGTTGGAGAACGCTGAGCAGGACCCGCTCTGCCTCGTCCTGCCCGAGGCCTGGCACGAGCGGACAGATGTTATGGAGGCGCTGTTTCAGCTCATCCTCGAGACCCCAGGTCTCACGACGGCTCTCTACTGCATGCGTCCTAGTGTGGGATGGACGTTTGCGTCTGGCGCCGCCTCGAGTATCGTGCTGGATGTGGGGCACAGCCACACAACGGTTACTGCCGTCTTGGACGGCTATGCACTGCGCCACTCCATTGACACGATCCCCGTCGGCGGTGACGCCGTCACGACCCAGTACAGCGAGTTGCTCAGCAAGCACCGACCCGTCGTGGAGGCGGCTGCGCCAGCATTGTCACATAGCACAGTGCGAGAGATTTACTGGCGCGATTGGGTGGCCGACGTAAAGCACTGCTTGGCACGCGTGCTGCCGTATCAGGGCGGCACTGGCGGTGGCACGTCTGCTGCAGGGAAGGGGTCTTCGCCAACAGCGGTCAAGGAAGCCCCCGTGCGCGCTGCAACGGACTTGCAGGCGCCAGACGGCGCAAGAGTGCACCTTGACGAGGGCGAAGCTGCTATCCCGTTCGAGGTGTTCTTCAGCGCAACAGGCGACGAGAAGCGGAACGTGGCGACTCTGATGGCCATGTGCAAGCGACGGATGGACCCGGAGTGGCAGCTACACACAGTGCCGCACTTGCTTGCTGGAGCCGGTAGCCTTGTGCCGGGCTTCCGCGACCGCGTGGTTGAGGAGCTGAAGGCACAGGATTCCTCCTACTTCCGCTATGAACGGGATGGGGTGCTGAACATGGCGCAGACCGCCGATGGTGCGTGGGTGGGGGCGTCCATGGCCGCCTCCAGCTCGTCCTTTGAGCCACTCTGGGTGACACGGGGGGAATGGGCTGAGGAGGGCGTCTCGGTGCTGTACCGTAAGCTCTTCTACTAGAGCGCAGCTTTCCATGGAGGCGCGGAGAAAAGAGAGGGAATACAGGAAAGCGCTGCGTGAACTCCTCACGGCGGACTCGTTCTTCCCCCTAACCCCTTACCCATTCCCTCCCTTCCCGCATCTTTCCGGCCGCCTCCCTGCGAATGTATCAGACGAGTACGAGGCCGAAACGAATGACCCCTGTCGCTGTGCTTTCTAGAAGTGCATGCGTGCTCTATCCCCAGCATCTTACCCGTGTCGGTTGCGCCGTGAAGAGGATGAAGGTGTCATGACTGTCTTCCTTGTTGTTCCGTTGGATAACACAGAGTCCCCCCTTTGCCTGCTCATGTGGGGTATGTGCGCATACGCCTGTGTCGGCGTATGCGGCACCCCCACCTTTTTTTTCCCTTCGCTTTCTATTCTTCGTAATCTGTCGTGCTCGGCCGCATGTTATTTCTTGACATCTTGTGGAAGAATGACACCCTGACAAGCCTACGATATCTGTATGTACATATAGATAGATCGATGAATGCTCCGCCGCGCTGCCCATCCTTCTTCGACGGTGCCTGCTCGCTTCCCTGCCTCTGCCTCTCTCTCGATCTGAGGGCGTGTGCGTGGCGCCGAATGAGCGACCAACCTACACCGGCGCAGTAGGGACGTATGAAGCACCGTGCGAACCCGGCGAGGTGACACTGTGTCAAATTGGGCAGACTGACGTGGGGTGGCTCCTCTTCCTTCTCTCCTCCCTTCCTCCCTACTAGGGTTGAGGCGTGCATGGCAGCCGTATCAGCTGCTGCTCTCCTTCCGTCCCCCGCGGCGTGCAGCGTACAGCGTGATGTGACACCCCATTCTCCTTTTTATCGCGGCTTCTCGTGTTTTTCCTTCAATTCTGCCGTCCGCTTCTCCCCCCCCCCCACCCACCCACACGCGCAAGCACCGCGTTGGCCCACAAGCGGCGGACTCAACCCCTTTTCTGTGGCGTGCCGAAGCCTTTTCGGCACCACCGAAAAGACGTAATTTCAGCGGCTCCCGAGATGTCGTCAAGACGCACCGGGGCAGTTGCGGTGATGGAGCGCCGCAGTGAATGGGTGGCGTCGCTGCGCTCCACGTTGCCGCAGTTTAGCAAGCGTTCCGCCGCGCCAGTGGAGCGTGGGCACGCCGCTGCCGTTCTCGGCCCTGCACCCCGACGCACTCTGGACGAAGCCGTTAGCTCTCACAACACGTCCTCTTTGCTGTTGCCATCCAAGTGGCGTGAGCAGGCCACGCAGCAGCTCATCACCACCCTGCATGGCATCGTACCGCCGCTGCAGGTGCAGCAGACGGATTACTTTCTCTGCTCCCTCATCCACCCCTCCTATGTGCAAGTGAGCACGATGCGCTGTGAGAGTGAATCGTTGCGCAGAAGGGTGCAGCAAGAGCTTCGTCGGACTGTCTGCATGCCGCTGGAGTTGACGATGACTGGATCCAAGAGTCTGCGCCTTCTGCGGGAGTTGACCCACTACGTTGAGCAAGGGGCGGCAGCTGCAGCTGCGTCTGCACGGGCGAGAGCAACGCTTCCGGCGGCGCCAGTAGCTGGAAAAAGCGACGCGCGAGATACGTCGTGTGGGCCGTCGTCGTGGTCATCTTACCCTCTCGATGCCTCGTGGCCAGAGCTGAAGAGCGCAGACAGTACTGCATTTGTGCAGGCGTTCCGGCGAGCCGGGCTCGAGTCCCTTGTGCTGTACGACAAGAGCTTCTTCGCTGCCTCGTCGTCCTCTACGGATATCCATGGCACCGGATCCGCCGAGGTCTCCTTGGCCGCCTTCACCGCCCTGTGCGGCAGCATTGAACTCGTCTCCGGGTGGTCCAGCTTGTTGCAGTTTGTGGACCGTGTGGCATGCGAGCAGCGTGGTATGGAACGCAATACTGACGGCCACGAGTAGGGTGGAGGTGGTGCGCGTGTGGTGGCACCGTCGCTTCGGCGTCCGCTGTTGTCTCTCTCTCATTTTGTCTGTTGTGTGGGTGTCGGGTTCCATCCGCACCTTTCGCCAGGGAGGTAGAAGAACGGACCGCATGGGACAGAGGTGTCATATCGTTTCCACGGCAAACGGTGAAAAGGGCCATAGAGAGGCGGTGGTAGGTAGATGAGCGCATGTGACGCTGCGGCGGGACGCGGATGAAGGGGTGACAAACATTATGTGCACTTGCAGCGGCATGCTACACATGCCTTGTGTGCCGCGGCTGCTCCAGCCATGGGTTTCCGAGGACAGGCTTGCTTTGGTGACTTTCCTGGGTACTTTTCCGTAAGGCTGCACCAGTCTGCCTCTTTTTTTCCCGTCTACGTGCGCTCTCTCACACAGCACACACACACACACACAGAGCCACCGGGTCTTTCCTGCCTGCTCCTTTCTCTCTCACTCGCTGGCATCCCAGCCTCGACTGGGAATCTGTGGCGCACAGGAGAGTGTTCCACTTCTCTCTACTCCAACTGCACTCGCTCAGGGTTGAGCGGCAGCGTTGCGCGATGCTTCTTCGCCACATGTTACTGACCTCATCGCTTCTTCCCCTTTATTTCAGTGTACTAAACACCTGCGCCTCCCCCTCCCCCAACTGTGCGTTTTACATCCGCACCCCCTATTTCTCTGTTGCAGCTGCCGAACATCTCTGGGCCTGCCATTGTGAACCACAGTGAAGAGGGAAACACGAAGCAAGTGAACCATGTCATCCCTCGATGCGAAAGTGGAGCAGTGGCTGGCGTGGGACCGCGATCCGGCGACGCGTCAGGTCATCGAATCCCTGGCAGCCAAGAAGGACACGGCGGAGCTGCGACGCCGCCTTGAGACGCGCATGAAGTTCAGCACCGCCGGCCTGCGATCCACCATGGGGGCCGGAAACGCTCACATGAATCGTCTCACGGTGCTGCAGACGGCGCAGGGGCTGGCGGCGTACGTGAAGCAACAGTTTGCCCCCGCGGAGCTCTCGCGCGGCATAGTCATCGGCTACGATGGGCGGCACCACAGCCGCGAGTTCGGTGAGATCACAGCCACTGTCATGCATCAGCAGGGCATCAAGACGTACTTGTACCGCGACTGCATCCCCACACCGTTTGTGCCGTACGGCGTCAGGTTCTTGAAAGCATTAGCCGGGGTGATGGTGACGGCCAGCCACAACCCCAAGGCGTACAATGGCTTAAAGGTGTATTGGTCGAACGGGGCTCAGATTGTCGCTCCGCTAGATGCATCGATCGCCGCCAGCATCGACGCGAACCTCACTCCTCTCGAGTCTTCGTGGGCCCCGTTCGCCGCGGCCGACCACGTGGACCCGTACGACGACGTTTTCGCAGACTACTTCGCCACGCTGCGTTCCTCCTACGCCCCGGCCAGCGACGCGTCCTCCGTGCGCTTCACCTTCACTGCCATGCACGGTGTAGGGACCCGTTTCACGAGGTATGGGCTTCGGCACGTGTTGGGGCTTCCTGCGTCGCACCTCAGCGTCGTGGCAGAGCAAGCCGAGCCGAACCCGGACTTCCCTACCGTGCGCTTCCCCAATCCGGAGGAGGGCAAGTCGGCGTTAGCCTTGTCCTTTGGAACTGCAGAGACCCACGGCGCCACCGTCGTGCTGGCAAACGACCCGGATGCTGACCGCCTGGCCGTGGCGGAGCGCCTTCCCAATGAGGAGGGGTGGCACATATTGACGGGCAACGAGATCGGTGCACTGCTGGGGTGGTGGGCGCTGGAGCGAGCGCGGCGGCAGGGCATCGCGCTCGAGCGCTGCTTGCTGATATCGACTGTAGTCAGCTCGTGCATCCTCAAGACAATGGCGGCCAGGGAGGGGGCGCAGTACTCGGAGACATTGACGGGCTTCAAGTTTATGGGCAACAAGGCACTGGAGCGGAAGGCGTCGGAAGGGTTGCAGACGCTCTTTGCGTACGAGGAGGCGATTGGGTTCATGTGGGGCGAGCGGGTGATGGACAAAGACGGCGTGACGGCTGCGGTTGTTGTCGCCGACCTCGCCTGCTACCTCTGGAAGGAGAGACAGTGCTCGCTGGTGGAGTACCTGCAGAACTTGTACCGGCAGTACGGCTACCATTTCACGTACAGCTCGTACATGACGATAGATGACCCGTCACGGACAAAGGCGCTCTTGCAGAGCATCCGCACTGCGGCGTCAGGGGAGTACCCCTCTCAGGTGGCGGGGCGGCCAGTGACGCGCGTGGTAGACCTCGCGGCGCAAGTTGACACGGCTGCCCCGTCTCGACGGCCGTCTCTCGGCAAGACGCCAATGATCACCTTGCACGTGGACGGCGGCATAAGCATCACCATTCGAGGCAGCGGCACGGAGCCGAAGGTCAAGTGGTACGCCGAGCTGGTGAGCACGGACGCGGCGGGACAGCAGGTGCTGAACGCGTTCGTGGCAAAGGCTGTGACTGAACTTATGCAGCCGCACAAGTTCGGCCTCGTCATGCGCCCCGAAGACGCGGAGGTGTTTAGTAAGCTCTAGCGCTGTCCTTCTCCCCCATGTACTCGTCCCACCCACTTTTGTAGATGGGATCGTGCGTGTGCGCGCCTCCTGTGCAATGCCAGAGCGATCTGTGCGCGGACATACCCCGTCGACGTATCGCACAAGAGCTCAAGACACACACACACACACAAGCCGCCTCTGTCTTTCGTGCTCGCTCTCGCGCCCCCGCCCCCTTTTCTGTGGTGCGGCTC
Source organism: Leishmania mexicana MHOM/GT/2001/U1103 (assembly GCF_000234665.1). Taxonomy (NCBI): domain Eukaryota; phylum Euglenozoa; class Kinetoplastea; order Trypanosomatida; family Trypanosomatidae; genus Leishmania; species Leishmania mexicana. The sequence goes on from NC_018337.1 coordinate 1,430,881, forward strand.
CGGCGTCTCCTTTTTCTTCAGGACGTTTTCTCTGCCACGGCGCTTTGCTGCAGCTGCCACTCGCCCATTGACTGCCTCTGCTTTGTGCTTGCTCATGCTTACCTACAACGCAGCCCTTCCTCCCCACCCACCCACCCTCGACGGTGGCGGTCAAACTTCGCGTCCCTCACTCACGCTCCTTTTTTTTTGTTGTTCTGTCGCGATCGAAAAAGCAAAAGAAAAGGGAAGACTTGTGCCACGTGCGTCAGGGTCTGTCGCGTCGCTCGTGGACTTGGTCGTGGTGTTATCGTTTCTTGTATCGTTGTTCTTTGCAAAGGTGCTGGTGCTACCGTTGTACTGTCGCTCGAATAGTGGCACTGTGAGCATCGTCTGATGAACATCGTCTGCGGCACCCCCTTCCTTCTCTCGTGCGCTCCTTTTTCGTTTCCGTTTGCTGCGGTGTTGGTGCCGTGCCTATCGCTGAGCAGTTTTCGCATGCAACACCACACACGTACATGCGCCTGTGGTGCGGGCTCAAAGCACGCAAGACAACAAACGAAGAATGAGAGCGAAACGCAACGAACACGCGAATATGTGCCGCGTCTGCCGCCGCCATGCGACAGAGGTCTGACAACGTCTCGCTCGTTCCCGAAGAGCGGCCGTTCCAAGAGGTGCCTTGTGCGCCATATCGCCCCTTCCGGTGCTGAAGCGTGAGAGCGCGACGGCGAAACGGGTTACTGTAGCATTGCGGCTCCTCTCTTGCGCCGCTGAAATATGCTGTCAATTCTTACCTTTATAATGTCCGCTGCTGGCCTCTCCGCTCACCAGTGTTCCGCCTCCGTTCTCCTTGTGCGTGTGGTTTCACCGCGTGCCGCAGCACTACAGACGTGCGTGGGATCTTATCGCGTAATCGCGCATACGTCAGCGGGGGGCTCTGTACGCATCTTTTGCTCAACCGCAAACGGAAACAAGCACGGCGCCGGTACACCTCTGCCACCTTTGATCTCTGTACAGACGAAGCCTCTCCAACCACTTGTGGGTGTCTCCGATGCTGTTCTGTGCTGGCACCCACACGCACACACGGCGGACATGAATAGAAAAGCGTACGGAGCCCCCTGCAACGGCCATCTACTCACCTTAGGGTATCCGAAGACACAAGATTTAGAAAAGCGCAGGTCGTGGTGCGTGCGCTTGCGCCTGGTCAGGGTAGCAGTACGTCTCCTGAGGGCAGACTGACCCTCCTGGAACTCTTTTGCCCGAGAGAGAGGGTGACCATTGCATTCCTCGGTGCTTCTTGTTGCTCCATCCCCCTCCTCCCTCCGCCATCCCGACCACACCCATCCCGCTAGCGCGTGTTACACGTCGCACTCTACGCACCCTGTGACCCCCCTTTCCACACCACTGTCGTCTCGGTGGGCGCTACGGCGGAGAGGTGGTGCTGGGCGGTTGAGGGTCTACTGAGTGAGCCTCTCATACTTGCCTGCCCGCCCGTGTACTTGCTGCTTGCTTACCTTTTTTTTCAACCTGCTCTTTTTTGCGTCTCCGCTATGAGCAGCGTCTCGGCACCGCCTCAGCTCTCGCCGAAGGTGATCCCGGGCTGCAGTAACACCCACAGCAACAGCGGACTTCCCACCATCCTCTCCGATCTCGGCACCTTTGCGTACCAGTCAGCGTGCTACGGCCCGCAGCAGCTGCTCGCATGCAGTTCTGCAGTGACCAGCGCAGGTGAGGTGATCTTTGTCTATGACATGAATAGCATGCTTCTTACACAGTCGCTCAGCGGACACAAGGCTGCTGTCACTGCACTGCTGTGGCGTCGATCTCCGGCATCCTACCTGCAAACAGGCCTCTTTCTGTGGAGCGGTGACACGAGCGGTGCGCTGATGTACTGGGATGTAGTGGAGGGCGTAGCGCTGACATCGATCCAGACGCCTTGCCGTGCCTTGGTGCAGTCGCTGACGCTTCTCACAGATGAGCACCTCCTCGTCGTCACTCAGGAAGGCACAGGCTACGTGTTCAACTCACACCTCGTCGACAACATCCCTCTGCCACCCGGCCGTCTCCTGCTAGAGGCAACGCAGAGCACCCTCCTGGGCAACATCAGCAGACCATCGCTCGTCGCTTGTTCGCGCCTCAACGACCAGCACTGCTGCGCCGTTGTGCTCGGCGACCGTCTGCGCATCCTCACCGCCATCCAGCTTGAGACCGGCGCCGCCCCTCCTGTAGCGAAGGATCTTATCTACGACAGCTGTGATGGCGCCCCCACGGTCATCGACGTCGTTTTCAGCGACGCGCAAGAGGAGGTGCTGTACTTCGCCACGCGCAACACAGTGGGCTGCTACGACTGGAAGCTGGGGCTGATGTTGAACGAATCGCTTCTATGGTTGCCGGACGAGGTGGAGTTTCGCCGCATCTTTCGTTCGTGCTCGAGTGGCGCGGCGGTGCACGCCGCCGCGATGCGTAGCCCGGAGTCTACGGCGTCTTCGTCAGGCGATGCGGCCGCCGCGCAGGTGCCGCTCATGTACTCGTTCGGCTCCGATCAGCGACTCGTCGCGTGGCACGTCACGCGGCACGACCGCTTCACTGCCGTTTCGACAGACGTGCGTGGGGTGCGCATCAATTCCAAGCTGTGCGTTAACGTGGCGCAGTCGGAGCTCGACTCGTCGCTGTTTGCAGTGCTGTTCGAGGACGGCTCCATTGTTCACTGGCAGTACACCCCCCTGGCTCGGCGGTGGAAGCTGCTGGACTGCTGGATGGCGCCTGTGGTGCGCCCCGTGACGTTCTGCGCCGTCGGTGCCCATCACTGCTGTGTGGCTTTGGAGAGCGGTCATCTTGCTCTGATGGACATTACGCACAGCATGGCGGTTCGGCGGTTCAACTTGGTCTACTCTGGCGGAACGCAGATTGTGCTGCTGTGCGGGTACAAGTGGAGCGACCTTGTGTGGATCGTGTCGGACCGCATCCAACAGTACCGCCACCACCACCAAGTCTCGCTGATTGACACCCGCACAGGGGAGGTGGTGCGAGTGCTGCGCAAACCGTCCTCGGCACCAGAGCAGACCCGGATGAAGGAGATCACGATGGACCCGACAGCCACGTACGTCTTGCTGACGTTCTGGAACGGCACATTTGAGGTTTGGACAGCGGCGGACAGCCGACTTGTGCACATCCACTCCGGTTTGGGTGTCGCAAACGTCTCGTGGGCGCCTCCGTTGATGCGGCGCTGCTTGAGTGGTGTGCAAGGTACGCCGCAGCTGCTCGCCGTGCTGTTCTCGGAGGGCACGCTGTCGCTGTGGTCCGCCTACAAGGACCGAGTGGTGGTAAGCCGCGACGCCATCCCCCTCTTCCACCCAAGCGTTGTGGAGGGGTCGGTGCGGTCTGCAGTGGTGGTGGATACGCTTGTCATGTGGGACGGTCAAGGTAACGGCGTCGTGCTGCGCGCGCAAGGGACGCGGCTGGCGGTGCGGCGGCTACGTGATGCGCCTCCAAACAGCGGGGCTGTGATGTGCTTGGGGGGGCCGTCACCGCCATCTCGTGCGACAGAGTTCATGAGCTTTTCGTCGCCGCTCGCGTGGACGTCATCGGGGTCCTTCTCACACCACGAGGACAGCGACAACGCAGCCAACTTGATCAACACCGGCGAAGCAGGGCTTTCCATGCCATCGGCCGCTGGCTTCAGTGCTGCCCGCGCCGTCGCGGTTCTCTTCGAGAGTGGCGTGTTTGCTGTATGGGACATCGCGACCGGTGAACGCCGCGCGCTATCTTCGGCTGGCATGGCTGCGGAGGTGCGCGCGCTGTCGCTCTACTGGACTGGCGGGTCGCTCTGTGTACTGGGCGCTGATGGCTGCCTCTACGTGCTCGACACATACCTGACCGAGATGAACAGCAGCGTGCGGTACCGGGCGCTGCGGCGTCCCATGAAGAACGTAGCCTTTCTCCTTCCTGCCCACCGTACCTACGTGCAGGTGGCGCTGGAGCTGGGCAGTCCGCCGTCGGGTGTACGCGACGAAGCCCAACGCGCCTCGCACTCTTTGAGCGATGCCCCCAGTGCAGTCATGGAGGCGGTTCCAGTCTCCGCGCGTCCCTGCCGTGGCCCATTTGGCCAGCTCCTCACTGAGGGCATACGGACTTTGCAGGATGAAGTGGAGCTCTATCGCACCACGATGGTGCCGCGCGATGTGCTGCTGCGGCTGAGCCGCTGCGGCTCCACCGCGGGGCCGGTCTCCCCTCTGACTTGGCTGAGACGCGCTGCAGTGGTTGCCGACTTTCTTGGCCAGTCAGCGAAGCAGCGGTTCATGCGCCTTGCAGTCAATGTGCTGCGGCACTGGCAGCCGTCCGCCGTGGCGCGACGCGGTGTCGGGGGCTGCCCCTCGGCGGCCTCTTCGCCAGCCGACGCCGTACTGGCGGCCGAATCGGCTGACTGCCCTCCTGCTTCACCGAACAGCGAGTCGCTCGGTGAAGACTCCTTCATCGTGCCGCATACTTACCCTTGCGCAGACGCGTACTCGGAAGCGCTTGCCCCTTCTCACATTGTGCGCCGTAATCGTATCCTACTCAATGAGCAGCGGACCGCTGCGCTGCTTGTGAACGCGCGCAACCACCGCGCCAGGGATGACTCTATGTCGCGGCTCGCGCTTGCGCGGGACTGGCTTCGACTCGGGCACCGTCAGAGCGTCATCGAGGTGCTGCTGGATGCGCCGCCACAGTCCACGACCTACAACGAGCTGGCCACCCTGAGCATGGCTGTGGCTGCCTCGACCGCCGTCCAGTCCTCCTCGGTGGACTCGGCCACGTCGGCGCTCTTCGTCGCCTCGGCGAAGCGTGCGGCGGCAATGTTGCTAGCGCAGGGCGACGTGGAGGCAGCTGTAGAGAAGCTAGCGCTGGCTGGCGAGTACCGCAGCGCCTGCGTCACACTCCAGTCGAAAGGTCGGTGGCGCGATGCTGTGCTTCTTGTCAAGGCGGTGCCTCAAGTGCAGCGGCCCTTGCTGGCGGAGGTGCTGCAGCGCTGGTCAGCGCTCTCAGTGAAGCGCGGCTACCGCCTGCTTAGCGCCGCTCTTCTACTCGCCGTCGGTGGACCGACTCCTCGTGAGACGCAGCCCCCTCCACTGGCAGCTTTGTCCCTGCTGATAGAGTCGGCTCATTTCACGGATGTGGCTGGGCTCCTGGCGCTCGTGCTGGCCCAGTACCACGAGGCCATTCTTGGCTGGCCAGAGACGGCTGCAGCGGCGTGGTCGTCTATATCACCCGCCCACTCTTCGGACACCTCACCAGGGCAGCCCGTGAGTGCCAGTGCCATAATGGACACTGTGCTGCACGCCTTGGCCGACTACAGCGGCCTCCTGCACACAGTTGGGAACATGGCGGCCGAAGAGGTCGTGCTGCGGCAGGCTGCAGCGCTGAAGGTGTCCATGCGGCAAGCTGCCAAGGACGACAGCGATGAAGGCGGGGACTAATTAGGGACCGCTGCACACAGGGATGGACTGACTGTTGTGACGGCGGTGAAGCATGATCTTTCTACCGCACACCTTCTCTGCTGCCTCTCTCACTCGCGTGACGTGCGGTTGCGGTGCGGAGGCGAGGGAGAAGCCGCAACACAACGATATTGGTTGCGGCTTCGATCATGCGTTGCGCTCTTGTAGGAATGTTTGTGCGCCCTGTGGACTGCTTCGGCAGAGAGAGCCCGAGAAATACATGGAATGACTCCCAGCCCTCGGCTTTGTGGCAGAGGCTGCCTTGATTGGCGCCTGTGGAGAAAATAGAAGACCCCTCTTCGAAGAGTTCAAGGTGAGCGATGCCTAGGAATCCACACACGCTTTCCCGCACGGCGCCACGGCCCCCTTGCGGGGTGTGCTCGCATAGCATACCCCTCCCCCTCTCCCCCAAAAGCGCCTCAGCGCAGGTTTCTTTGGCAACACCGGAGAGACGCGACTGACCACCACGTGAGAACACTGCGGGAGGGGAGGGGAGATGTGCTCCGCTGAAGCAAATGCGTCGACGAAGGTGCACAGCCCGCCGTCACCACTTCCTCCTTATCTCTCTTACTCATTTTTCCTATGGCTATGAGCGTCTCCAGGGGAGGGGGTGCTTACAGCGCAGCCGCACGCTCATGTCTGCGCACGACACGCGACCTGCCGTGTTGCTTGCATACGCCTCCTTGATGTGGAAGTGCGAGGCAGCAGAGGGTTTTCTTTTTCGTATCCAAACATACCCGTGCGCTGATTTCGCGTGTAAAAATAAGGGACCGCTGAGCAGCCACTTGGCGCCTCGTACTTTCTCTGCTGCCACAGCGTGAATATGTCCAGTGGGTGCTGCGGGCGTTAGTCTCTCTCCTTCTGTCTTTTGTTGCCGCTGCGCGCTGCGGCGGCGTCGACTGCACAGGGATGCGGGCGAGGCGTTCTTGTAAGTTTGCCGAGTACCTCTCCACGTACGCCATTCTCGAGCACATTGGAATTCACCCGACGACGCTGATTGAGAAGCGTGATGCCGCAGTTGGAGTTGGCGTGTACGTGCGCGATGCCTGCGACGCCGGAACCACCCTCCTCGCTGTCCCGTCGAAGCGGTTCTGCACCACTTCCGTGCTATCGCGAGTGGGGCTGAAGACCTCTTTTTGCAGCCCGTGGCGTGCGGACAGCGAGGTGCGAGCGACGGCTTCTGCTGGGCCGGCATGCGACGTTCACGGCGGCATCCTTTCCTTTCTCACAGGGACTACACAGTGGCCAGAGCTAGCATGGCGGCTCGCCCTCGAGCAGCACCGCAGTGTGTCGCCTCTGTGGGGCTGGCTGCAGAGCCTTCCGTCTGTGGAGGAGCTGGCTGACCGTAGGGACGCGGCAGAGCGGCACTGTCGCGTGCACCACACGATGCTGCTGCCGTACTACTTCAAAGGGCGCCAGCGCATTCGAGAAGAGACGTTGACCGCCTACTCGCAGTTGCGTGCCCACAATATTTTACCGTGCTTTGACCGCTTTGCGTGGGCAGTGGACGTGGTGCTGTCTCGTGGGCTGCTCCTGCCGACAGCGTGGCCCGATACCGGGGGCGTCTTCACGAACAGCACGGCGGGCGGCGAGCAGGAGGAGGGAGGCAGCGACCCACCGCCTCATATCTCGTTCGAGTGTGGTGTGGTGCCTTTTCTGGACCTTGTAAACGCCCCAGACGACATCGGTCGTGCGGTCAACGCAGACATCGAAGTTGCAACGTCGTTCGAGACCCTTCCGAAATTCCTCACAGACGAGTTGGCGGCTGACGCTACCGCTAGAGGACGCGGTGGCGATGAGCTTGCAGAGGTGAAGCGCTTGCTAGAGACGCACTACTATCTCTGCCTTACCCTGCGGAAACCGCTGCGTGCCTCTGAAGAGGTCATTCTGGACTGGCAGGTGCCCGTGTTGACGACCGAGGTGCTGACGGCTGCTGAAGACGCGCTTGTCAGCCGTTTTCTCAAGTACATGTTTTAGCGTCGGCGGCACCACCGCCCCCTCTCCCCCCTTTCCCTGCGGAGTCGACTGTCTTTTGAACGACCTGCCGACCAAGTAGTAGGGGCGCACCATATTCACATGATGCGTACCAAGGAGCTCTAACTGGAGTGCACCCACCACCTCGACCTTAGGCTCTAGCAATGAAAAGAGTAAGCCCTCCATTAGCCATGCAACGTCCACTGACGGCGTTACGGTGTGTCGCTGATTTCTCGAGGGACGTGCTTCAGTGACGCATGTCCGACCCCTTCCGCTTCCCCCATCACCGAAGCCGCTGTGGTCATCATCGTTGTATTCTGACCATCGCTCCCTCTCCTGCTGCCGTTTCCTGCCCCCCACCCCCACTGGCCTTCCCTGTACTTCTTCGGATGTCGCTCCTCCGTTGCGACGTCTACCTGCGTGGTGGAGTCTCTTCGTGTGCGGTGCACCTACTTCTCTTGCGGTCTCCTTCACCTACTGTCTCGATGCGGGCGCTATCGCGGGACTCAGGTTTATCGACTGCTAGCTGAGAGAAGCCCCGCCGCACGTGAGGCCGTTGTCCTCCTTGTCGCCGCTTCGATACCGCTGCTGTGGAGGCTGCTGGTTAGCCGGCCCCGTAGTACCTTTTTTATCTTGCTTGTACTGCTGTCATTGGTTCGTGCACATCCTCAGGGCACACCTTTGGCGATCTCTCTCTCTGTTTCCTCCGCCTCCCCTCTCCTGCACGAGGTTCACATGTCTTTCACGTACCAGCGCCTGAAGATGCGGACGACGACGGTCGCGGTGGATCACATGCGCAGCTTTTGCGACGGCTGCCACCTCGTCCTCAGCGCCGTCACGCACCCATTCAAGCGGGTTGTCGGACGCGTGAAGGCTGAGGCGCCGTGGGTGACCACTCTCGTGGCCTGCACATTAGTGACGGCTCTCCCTCTCATTTTTTATCCATACGTGAAGAAGTACGTGCTGAATGACGAGCGCGCGGCTGCCGAGGCGGAGCGCGTGCGGCTGTGCTTGCAGAAGGGCATTGACCCGTACCCGTACATGCACCACAAGGAGTTTGTGTACGGCAACTCAGCCCCGGTTCTGGCCAACGAGACGCAAATTCCTCCCCGGATCGGGTGGGAGTTCAAGGCCCTTGAGAATTACTACAGAAGAAAAGAAGAGCTTCGGCACGAGGTGGGCGGCAACATTGACGATACGGTGCAGAAACTGATGGCGCTCAAGGGGGAGCAGCGAAGCGCGTACGACCGCATGCGCGGCAAGCCTGGCACAGAGCCGCGCGATCTCATTTTCCGCGACCGCCACGATGTGGACAGACTCACGTCCTAGGCAAGGAAAGACACGGCGCTCCGTATCACCTGCATCCTCGAAGCGCTTCGCCCCCTCCGTCTCAATGGGTGCGCTCACCCGGGAACGTCGTGGCGTCATTTTTCATGCCTACCTGCGATGGCTACGCGCTGTCTGCTGTATGTCTTTTATCCTTGTTGCTCGTATTGTTTGCGAAGCGCGACTCACGGCCGTTTGTCGCCGCCGTGGTCGCCCTGACTTGTACAGGAGACAGAGGTGGAGGAGAGAGGCATCATGGCGTGGGCTGACTGCTTTGCTGTGACTGTATCGTGCAGCTTGTTTTGGTGGGCGTTTGGGGCTCCTCTGCCCACCACATTGAAGAAATGGCAAAACATTCTGCTGAGCAGCTGAAGAGAACAAGGGTAACGTCTAACGGTTGCCCTCTTGCCTTCGACGACAGACCGTGACGCCTATTCTCTGTTAAGTCTACGTCTTCGCCGGGGATGAGTCGGCGGCGGAGGGTGCAAGGGTTTCTTCGGGTGCGAGAAGTCGACGCTTTTACAGAGCTCGTCGCAGCGCTCTCGGCAGCGCATAGCCGCATGAAGAGAAGCCTGACGTGTAGCCCAGTAACACAGGCGAAGGCACTTCGCGAGCTGCCCCCCCCCCCCCCCAATCCATCAAGAACCTACACACCATTCTTGTGTTTCCATCCCCGTCGCCTCGCCTGCTGTTTCTTTTCCTTCTCCACTACTTTTCCTCAATGCGGCCATCCCTCCTCTCGCCTTTGCTCTGATTTACCCTGCTGCCGCCGCCGCTCTCTCTCTCGCTCCTCGTGCCCCGATGTACCGCACTCAATTGGCAACCATCGCGGTTGGCGCTCTGCTCAGCTGCAACGCAGCGCAGCGCACTCAGTAACCCGACGAGGTGCACCCTCCCCGACTCATCCCGGAAAGGAAGACACTCGTCTCTGTGTTGGTTTTCTTGTAGCGCGTCGACCGTGTGCGCCATGCTTCGCTTTTTTCGGGCACGCCTGGCACCCACCACCACCGATGCGGCCGCCAAGCTGCCTGCTGGGAATCCGGTGAACAAGACGTGGTTCCGCCACAATCTCATTATCCGGCGCAAGGGTTCGTACCGCTCTCGGTGGGGCAACGGCACGGAAGGGTACGGAGCTGGCGTTCCTCTTAGTGATCAAGTGAAGCTGCACTGTGTAGACAACACAAACTGCAAGCACGTCCGTCTCATATCCAAGGCTACGGCTGAGCGCTTCGCACACTGCCGCGTCTTTCCTGCCGTCGCCCACCGTGTGTCGGTGCAGCGCTTCAAGGGACGTGGCGGGGGTGCTGAGGTCTCGCGCCATCGTGTCAAACCCGGAAACATATACTGGGTCTGCCTATTCACGCGTCGTCAAACAAACACCCGCATGAGTGGCTTGCAGACGAACTTTGACCGCAACACGTGCATTATCATGAATGACCAGCGCGTACCGTTAGGGACGCGGGTGATGTACTGCGCTGGCCGTCACGTTAACCACAAGTATCACATGAAGGCCGTCGTGCTCGCAAACTTTTTTGTCTGAGCCGATGCCGCACGCGCGCTCTGTCGCTTATGTGGACTTGCAGCGACCGGCACAAGCAGAGCGTCATTTTTTTTTCGCGTGCGTGCGTGCGTGAGTAGTGTCGACTCTTGTGTGCGCATGATTGCCCTGTTTGGTGCTGCTTGCTGCATGGTTGTTGCTCCGCGGTTGCGTCCCGTCCGGACATCCTTTGTGTTTACATGGTGTCATAAGAGGAGTCCCCTTCAAGAGAGAAAGAAAAAAGGTACAGCGTGCGCAGAGGCGAAGGCGTGGGGGTCTTTTCTCTGTACTCACCACCATTGCTTGCGTGTGTGTTTGTGTGCGCTTGCCATCGTTTTTCATCCATGACGTACGCGATGCACAACCCTGCGACTGCGGAGCTGTTTGTTGAAGGATTAGTCGCGGTCTTGGGTAAGGCTGACCTCCTTCGCGCTTTTCTTGCGCCGACCATCTCTCTCTGTTTCCTCACATAACGGGAATGATGCGCACACGGCGCTGCCTTCGTCGTCCACCTCGTTCCCCTCTCTTCGCTTCCGTTTTTTGTGACTGCTGTGTGCTTCTCCGCATATGCAAGAGCGGAAAAATCCCCTCCGCCCTAGAACAGCTGCACTGAGCTGAAATCAGCAGTCACGAGAACCGTAGCACTGCGATCCCCGCACCAGTGGACGTCCCCGTGTTTGTGTGCAGAGGTTTGGCCTGCTCCACCCTCTTCGCTGCTCTTTTCTTTCCTCCCTTTCTCATTTATTGAGCCTGCCACTAGCCCGGAAGCAAGAACGCGAAAACAGCTCTATTGGCGTTGCGAAAGCCGTCGAGGCGAAGTGACCACTGGGCCCTTGCCTATCGACCGCGTCACATCATACTGCGACAAGTGGAGCGAGATGCCCGCGATTGTGAAGCAGCTGCCCTCGTCGGACGACGACAATGATCAGGCGTCTCTGTCCCCTTCCAAGGAGTACGCACAACTTGGCGAGGACAGCAGCCCAGCTGGCGCGTTTCGAACAGAGTTCCCGATCGCCGAAGCTGGCGCGGAAGCGGAGGACCTAGCCAAACCGCAGGAAGCAGACGCCAGCAGCGCGGAGCGCGTCGTAGACGTGGAGGAATGCGCTCGACTCAAAGTGGCTGGAAATGAGCTCTTCAAGGACGGCGACATCTCTGAGGCGCTCACGCTGTATCGAAAGGCGCTGTGGTGCGCCCCCCTCAAGCCTTTGCCGTCGCGTCACACCGCTACAGGCAAGCCCAGTGTTTCGCCAACGCTGCCGGATGGTAGCGCCCCTGCAGCTAGCTCACACACGGCAACAGAAGGCGGCGCGACTGAGGAGGAGCAGCAGCCGGTGGACACGACGGACTACACCCTTACGGCGCAGGTGTACTGCAACGCCGGCTTCTGCCTCATGAAGCTGGACGTGAAGGAGGAGGCGGAGCACATGTTCTCGGAGGCTATCCGACACGACGACTCGTACTTGAAGGCGTACATCCGCCGCGCGGACTGCTACTACATGTTGCAGAAGTGGTCCAGCGCTTATGGAGACTACGAAAGCTACGAGAAGCTTGGCGGGGTGCTCGACGCGCAAGGTCGCGCCCGAAAAGTTGCTTCCAAAGCCAAGGTGGACGAGGAGATGCAAAAGATGTTGGGTGAGCTGAAGAACCTCGGCAACAAAATTCTCGGCAATTTCGGCTTGTCCACGGACAACTTCAAGTTCGACAAAGACCCCAACACCGGTGGCTACTCGATGCGCTTCGAGCGATAGGAAGTCTGAAGCGGAACCGACCCCCCTTCCTCCCTCACACGAAAAGGAATCACCTTTGCGCGCTGCGTGTGTGTGTGTGCGGCGGTACTACTTTAAACGCTATTCTGTGCTTTCAGGGGTTTGGGGTGGGTGAATTATTTGTATACCGCACGCCACTCCTCTCCCCCCTCCCCTCTGGGGGGGACCATTGAGAGAGATGTTGGCTGTGGTGGTGGTGAACACAATCCGAAAGACAGAACGCAAGTGCGTTACGGGGGTCTTTCAGTGCCCCGTAACGCACGGGCGCACGCGAAATGTGGGCTCTCACTTCTTTGGCAGTGCCATTCGCTTATTCTGTGACGACCCAAATGCTGTCTGGGGTCTATGACCTGCGTGTTGGTGGTGGTGGTGGGGGTGGGGGTGCCCTCCTGCGCCTGTTTACGCTCGCAGCGGATGTGCTGTCCTCCCTCGATTTGCACTCGATCCTGTTCTCCCTTGGCGACTTGCTCGGTTTTATGTTTATTATTGGGTTCTCTTTCATCGGGTAGCGTCCGTTCCCGAAGAACGACGGCACACACCAGCGGGGCGCTCTTGTCGTGTCGACACACGAAATTACACGTGACGCAACACCGGAGTGAAAACGGATTAAGTGCATGAAAAAGTGGCCGGTTTCACACGCATTCCGGTTAACGGCGTCGTCGCTCTCTCGTGAACGCACCGGAGGATCGTGGCACTGTGTTTACGCGCTTTCATGATTGTAAGGCCACGAGTGGCACAGCGGCAGGAGGCCTTGTGGCAACTCGAGGGACTGCCTCACGACGTGCTTCGTTGTATGCTGCGCGACGTTCAGGCGCAGCTGCAAGAGGAACGGCGCGCCTTTGCTCAAGAAAGGAAAGAGCTCGAACATGTTCAGCTGCGGCTGGCCAAGCTAAAGAGGGACTTGGAGATCGCGCAGAGGCAGCGAGAGCAGCAGCGTCAACACGCAAGCAAAGATGCCGAAGCTGCCGCACGCACGTCCCGGCTACTGCGGGCAGCGAGACGGCGAGAACAGGAGTATGAGGAGGCGATTGCGCGAACTCTAGACGAGATTTATCAGCTTCGTTGCGGCAACCGCGACGGGGCCGCCTCTCCCACGTCGGTGCCGGTCATTTCGGCCGGTGTGGACGTTCTTTCGATGAACTCACCTGGACCGCACCGCGCGGACGTGTCTACCGAGGCGAGAGTGCCTCCGACCTCCGCGCGGGAGTCGAGTCGCGCCGCCGCCGCCGCGAGAGCATCGAATGAGGAGCAGCGGCGCTCAGTGCTCTTACACAAACTGGCTCATTGCGTAGCGCGCGTGGAGCGTGAGAATCGAATGCTTCGGAGCAACATCGACGTCTTGAGCCGTGGCGACGCTTCCTCTGTGAGGCTCTATCACGAGTTGGAGTCGCTTCGTTCTTCACAGGTTGCGTGACGGAAATGGCGGTCAGCATGAACTGACTGTTCGGGTGGCTTCTGTGTGCATGTGCATGCGTGTCTGTCTGTCTGCGTGCGTGCACTCGATCTCTTTTCTCTGTCGCCTCTGCCGCGTTGCACCTGCTCTCGATCGCTTCGTGCCAGTTTTTGTGTGTGCGTGTGCGTTGAGCGGAGAGAAGGACAGCAATCATCGGCGGATGTCCGCCATCTGCACTCTCAGCCTTCCCACCTGTGGACCTGCTGCACCGTTCCGCATGCATGGGGAGGAGAGCCGCCGCGGAGACCTCCCTCCCCTCCGCCGGCCTCCCTCAACAGCAAACGAACAGGACGGGAGGAGGGGAGCGGGACGGTAGCGTGCTTCAGCGTGCGGGCGTGCGTCGGGCCACGCTACGCTCGCAAAGCAGCTGCGTCGTTCTCTCTCTCCTTTTTTTTCGATGTCTTTGCTGCTCTATGTGTTTGCACGGGAGGCGGACAAGTTTGCTCTGTGTGGTGCTGCCTATGCAGGTGCATGCGTGCGCTCTTCCTTACGGTTGCACCGTTGAACACTTGGACACCGTGGCATCTCGTCCGTCTCGCCTTCCCCCCTTTTTCCTCTCTTGCGTGCCTCCACTGAACTTCTTCTCGCCATGGGCTGCGCGCTTGCATGCAGAAACATGTGCCCATATGCCGACTAGGCTTTGACGGTCTCATCGCGCACACAACGTGGGAAGAGGAGGCTGACTTGTGAATGACAGCAACCGCAGCAGCGGAAACGTGAGAGCAGAGCCGAGGTGGCGCAACGGAACTGCGGTGCCGACACCGAAAACCTAACGACAAGGGCTCTGTTGTCCCTCTGCCCGCTGTATTTTCACAGTACTTCATGTCGCAGCTCAGCGCTAGTCCGTGCGAGGAGTCCATGGCCATCCCGGAGCTCTTCGTGCAGTATCTGAAGGCGAAGCATTCGACAGACCACCTGGCCATCGTTCGTGCCCATCCTGTGCTATTTACAGATGATGTCGTAGCGGCCCTGAAGGATGCTCGTGCGCAGATCAATGCGACGTTCCTGGATGTGAAGGATGCCTGCCGAATCATCGATGCCGTCTCTGGCAGCCTCCAATACACGGGAACAAGCGTGGGGCTTCAGCAGAGCGAGGCCAAGGAGCTGCTGGACGAAGACGCGATTCTCAAAAACTTTGCCACCTCTTTAGCGAGTCTCTTGACGGCACGAGAAATGGCACGGCCACCGGGGCTATCCGCAATCTCTTCTCTTGCGACCGCCAGTCACGTCTCAAGCAGTCCGGTTTCGGGTCCGTCACACTCGCGGGGGGCGTGGTTCACGCAACCGTCTCTTGTTTTCACTGTTCTGGCTTTCCTGTCGGCAGAGGAAATCTTTATGACAGCAGAAAACGTCTGTCGAGCGTGGCAGACATGGCTCTTCCTGCCGGACATGTCCCGCTTTTTCTGGGTCGGGTGCGTGCAGCACGAGTTCCCACAACAGCTGCAGGTGCTGCTGCAGACCGCCGGCGACGATCTCTACCAGGGCGACTGGCGGTCGCTTGCCATGCTGTGCGTGACGGAAGCGGAGCAGGCGGCAGAAGCGGAAGAGGCAGAGGAGGCAGGGAAAGGATGAGACGTGGGGGTGTTGTGCCGCCTCTTTGACGACCGAAGCCCTTGCTGGCTAACTCTGGAGATGGCGTTGCCTCATCATCCGTCTCACGTCTCACCCTCCCCCCGCACACACAGCCCCACCACGTTCTCGCGTACAAGAGAAGCTCCCCACAATGCACGTGCAACAATGACCAAGGTGCAATGGTGCGAGTTTCGGCATGCAAAAGCCATGGCTTGGCCACGTCACTCACATGCAAGACAAAGCACAAGAAAGAGTCCGTGCTGCCCTACCGGCACCTCTACTCAGTGGTGAGGCATGTAGCGGGCCCAAGCTACTTCCACATTGCCGAAGGTGTGACTTTGACGGGGGCATGCGTTCATTGTCGCCACGCCTTGCCCATCTACACATCCTTCTCCTCAGCGTTCTCTTGTGTGTCTGGTGTGTCATCGTCTTCCTTTTTTTTACATTTTCTGGAAGAGGAAGATGAAGGGGGAGGGGCTCTCTCCGGCTTCGTTTTCGCCTCTTCCAGCTCTACGGGGGGGGAGGCGCACACCAAGCCGGGCGTGTTGTTGTCCTTTCCATGACGTCTCCCGTGGTTGACAGAGCTCAGGAGCACGCGTCCAGCAAGCATGCACACGTATACCAAGAGACATGCAGAGGCGGTGCACCACCGTGGTTTTTGTTTTGTTTCTTCTCTGTTGCCGGACCCCTCACGCACCTCGCTCTCTAGTGTGTCGCAGTGACACGCTCCATGGTCGTGATGGTCAAGATAACCCCTCCCCCTCCCCTGAAAAAAAATGAAAGGGCGTCGAACAAAGGTCTCATCGCCGCCCCCTTTGCGCGTGTGCTTGTACGGTTGTGGTTGTTCCTGGGTAACGCCCCTCT
Source organism: Leishmania mexicana MHOM/GT/2001/U1103 (assembly GCF_000234665.1). Classification (NCBI taxonomy): domain Eukaryota; phylum Euglenozoa; class Kinetoplastea; order Trypanosomatida; family Trypanosomatidae; genus Leishmania; species Leishmania mexicana. The sequence continues at coordinate 1,446,823 of NC_018337.1, forward strand.
TACCGTCCCCACCTCTGCTCGGCGCGTCATGACGCACCCCCTACCCATCCATCACCTCAATCGCCTTCTCGTCTCTCCGTTTTCCCTTGCTTCATCGCCTTTTTTCTTTCCTGCACAGCCCCACGGCTGAGTGTCGTCACGCAATGCTCTCCGAGTTCCTTAGTCAGCTGGTGGCGGAGTTCGTCGGCACCTTTTTGCTGGTTCTGACCATCACACTAGCTTCTGTCGGAGTGGGCGCGCTCGCGCCTATTCCCATTGGTTTTATGCTGGCGGCGATGTGCTTCACTTTTGGCTACATCAGCGGCGCGCACTTCAACCCCGCCATCTCCTTCGCCGTTTTCATCAATCGCAAAATGACGCTGCGTCGAACGGTGATGTACATAGTTGTGCAGCTCGCCGGCTCCTTCTGCGCCTCACTCTACGCGTCCGCAATCATCGGACTCGAGATCCCAGCACCGGTTGCGAACGGCAACTTGGCGAACACTTGGCAAGTGCTGCTGTGCGAGCTTGTGTACACGTTCGCTCTCACCTCGGTGGTGCTGCACGTCTGCTTCTCTCGTCAGCGTTCGAATGACTTTTACGGCTTCGCTATCGGCATGACGCTCATGGCGGCCGGGTTCTCGGTCGGCGGGTTCACCGGCGGCGCCTTCAACCCAGCCGTCGCCACAGGCACGCAGCTGGTGTTGTGCGTATACAAGAATTGCGACCCGCTCTTCTACGTTTGGGTGTACTGGATCGCCCCCATCTGTGGCGCCTTCATCGCCAGCGCCATCTATCAGCTGCTGGACACGCACGAATGTGTGCCGGTGGGGTTAGGCAAGGAGGCGGTGTATTGAGACAGCAGAGGTGTGTATGTTTGTGTGTGTGTGTGCTCGCTTGCGTGCGACGTACGCAGCATCGTCTGTACGCCCGATGACACCACCTCACTCCTTTATTCTTTCACATCTCTGCACTTTGCCAGACGAGGAAGATCCGCGCCTCCCCTGCCCACGCCGCGAACAGGGAGAGGGGGGTGCGAAGCCCACGTTCACACACACACACACACACACGCATACCTGTGTGCTCCATCAGAGCGGAATCCAGGCTCACTTCTGTACGCGTTCGCCCGCTGCACTTGAGCAGCTCCTACCTGCCAACAAGCAGACGGCGCTACGCCTGCGCATGGCTGTGTGTCGTTCTCTCTCTCTCCTCTGGTCGTTTCCTTGCACCTTCGCATGCTTCACCGTTCACGCACGCGTGAGCCGCTTCGGCCTCCTCCTCCTCCTTCTGTGCTGCCGGCAGAGATCTTTTTGTGTCGGCGAGCGCGCTTCTTTTGGTGATTGTCTGTTGCCTTCTGTGTTTGCATCACTCGGGGTGTTTGCGATCTCACCGACAGTGGACTAAAAAGGCGCGCGTGCGCCAGTGCGGACATGTGTGTGTGTGTGTGTCGGTCTCGCGGCCCCGCGAAAAGGTGCGATTTCTCGTATGCTCGCATCTCCTGCCCGTGGCACCGTACAAGAAAGAATCGTCGACGACCTCACAGGCGCACGCACGCACGTGCGCCTGTGTGGATCATCATCTTGCTGCATCCGCTGTCATCTGTGTTGCGCTCACAGACGAGAAAACGAAAGGAGAGGGTTGAGCACCTTCCCCCTTCTTCTCCCCGGCTACCTTTGCCAGACGTGTTGGCGATGCGGGTATCTCTTCGCGGTGGTTCATCCATGCTCTTTACGCGCACAACCACGTTATGCGTGCCATTCCGTTTGTCGTGCCGCTGAGAGGAGGTGGAGAGGTCGAATGACGCCGCAGGTCTCGCCTGCCGCGTCTCGCGTAGTTGTGCCTGACCTTCGCGCACTTTTTCACTTCTCTTTCTCGCTGCTCCCGCAGCGTCGCACCTCCACCTCCCCCCTCTGTCGTCGTCGTCTTTCTCTCGTGCTCTGTATGCAACCCACATACGTACGTATATACGTCGCCATCCATCTTTCTGGGCTCTGTGCGCCTCCACCGCTCCTCGGCCCGTTTTTTCTGCACTGACGCGGAGTGTGGAACCGGTGGGAGAAAAATACGAAAGAGGAGCAGCTGTGTGCAATCGCCCGTACACTTCCCGCTTACCTGCTCCCCTTTCGCTCACGCAAGCAGATACGCCCTGCCAACGGCTGACGGGAAGATAGGACGCATAGCAGAACTCCCTCCTGCTCGATCGGCGTGGCGACGTTGTCTGTCGGTCTGTCTCTCTCTCTGTTCGTTGTTTGTCGCTGCGACTTGTGTGCCTGCCCACATATTCGTTTCTGTGTGTGTCCCCTGTCGGCCCGTGTGTAGGAGCGGCACATCCCTTTTCTCTCACCGTCGTCCTCTTCCCTCCGATAACCCGATCTCACGGCGCACTCACGTTGACGCCCCAGGCCGGGCAACCGCGCGTTTTTTTTTTCGTGTGTCGAGCGTGTCCGCAGTCTGGCACGCAAGCAACATGGCGGAAAGCATTCCGATCAAGGTGCTCTATGATGCGCTGCACCTGAAGGTTTCCATAGAAGTTGCTACCGGGGAAGTGTACCATGGCACCGTAGAAGAGCTGCAGAACAACATGAATGTGCTGCTGAAAAATGCGACCAAGACTGCACGGGGCGGTAAGGAGACCAAGATGGACTCCGTCTTTGTACGAGGCTCGAACATCGTCTTCTTTCAGTTGCCCGATGCACTGCAGACCAGTCCTGCGTTGCTCCGCGCAGGCGAGGTCGTGTCCAAGGCAAAGGACACGCGTGGCGACGGCAAGGGATTTGGCGCGTCTCGCAAGCGTGCTCGCAACTCATAGGGCCATAGCGCACACGAGGCAGTGCCGGCTCTGCGTTAACATTCCCCTTCCGAGGTTCCTGCCAAAAGGGGGTTTAATCCTCTCCCGTTCCTGCAGCGTGGCGTGCAGCGTGTACGTCTTTATCGCTTCCTTTGTGTGCCTGTGTCTGTGTGGGTGGCGTGGATGTATTTGTTGTGGTCCGACTGTGCCCTCGCTTCAATGGCGAGGCACGATCGGAGTCGTCGGTGTCTTCGTAAAAGGGAAAGACGCAACAAGAAAAAAAAGGACCGAAGCGTACGCGAAAAAAAAAACGCTAGGCGCGACAGCCACACGCAGAAGTGTTCGAAGCGACATCAGGACGCGGAGAGTGGTGAGGTGACATAAGGGCAGAGGGGGGAGGTGGTTGCTGTCTTGGCATCAAAAAAAACGCCCTTCACCTCGTGTGTGGCGTTCTCAGGGACAGACAGAGAAAAAGTCTGGGCCTCCTACTCCGCGCCGACTGTGACTGACAAGCACGTTTTGCAGCTCTCGCTGCCGTCGCCAATAGGTCTCCAAGGATGCCGTACCTGCAAGGCATTGCCTTCCAAATGGGAGGTGCCACCTTGAATGCTGTTCTGCGTACACCGCATTCCATATGGCTCTCCCTATCTTGTGTCGCTTTGCCACAACCCACTTCCCTTTTCTCCCACCTGTGCGTGCAAGCTCATCGCGTGCGTGTGCCGCACGGTCTTTCCGAAAGGAAACGGCGGGCCCCATGTCCTCCGCCTATTGGGAGCGACTGTCCTCTCTCCTCCCTTTGTAACCCCGCACGAAGGACGTGCGCGTGGCCTGATACGTTTGTTCGTGCCTTCGCTGCTGCTCGTCTCGCTCTTCATGCACCGCTCTACACACGGCTCCTCTCGTTCCTCGTGTGCTCGAAACTCAGCACTCGCCGACGTGCCAGCTTCGACAACGGTGGCCCACGCGCGACGCATTTCAGAAACCTACCCGCGACTCGTTTCTCCTTCCATGAAGCTCCCAGAGCTGCGGGCGCCAGCGCCGATCCTGGGTAGCGGCAATGCGAACGCAAGCGCGAACGTGCCGGAATGCAGCAGAGTCCTTGACGATACGCGGTGTGCGATCCGAAAGACACCCCGTGAGGCGGTGTTTCCGGCTGCAGAGGATCGGCTGTGCCTTCCCTTCTCACTGGAGCCCATCAAGTTTACCGTACAACCCTTCACTTCGAGCAAGTTGCTCAGCAGTGACGATACCTCGACGCTGGTTCTAAAGAAAGACGTGGCAGAGCTCCAAAAGGAGTCCCATCTCTGCCACACCTGCACCGTGGAGTCGCTGCTGACGCGGCAGCGGTACGTCGATGTGTACTTTGTCGCCTCTTCCCTTCTCACAGTCGGCAATCGTGCGGCGAAGATGGACGCAGGGGAAGAAAAAAGTCGCCTGCACCTTCTCAGCCACCGCTGCCTCTGCAGCTATGCCTTACTACGGTTCAAAGAGTGCTGCGAGGACGGCATGACTTCTCTGGCACTTTACCGACACTTGCAACACGACAACAGCTTCTCGTCGCTCGACATGCCTGATGAGGTGCTGCATAGCCGTGTCGCACAGGCACTGCTAGGCGCGCTTGTCATGCGCGAGTTGTACAGCGATGCGGCAGTGCTGCTGGAGAGTGTGCCGCCTGTCCTCGACACCTTAGGCGATACGACGTCCAAAGAGTTCTTAGGCATACCACCGCCGCCGCTGCTCTTCGCAACAACACGACAAGATGCCCTATCGTCTTTGGCGTCTTTTCGCCAATGCGTTGCCGCGCGGCGTTGGGTCATGGCCGCGCAGATCATCGACGGTAGTACCACCGCACAGAGCTGGGTGCAGGCGACTCCGTTGTGTGCCATGCTTGCTTTCGTACGACTCGAGATGGACGACCCGAAGGCGGCCCGAGCACTGCTGCTGCCCTACCTCGCTTCTCTCCCTGAGCCGCCGTCGTGGGAGACGCTCTCTGCGGCGCCCGTCGAGCATGCGCAGCTCTGGGGCGATTTCACCTCTCACTATGTCTTCTCTACGACTCTGCTCGCCAAGGCTTCGTTCATGTCTGGCAGCACGTACCTCAACATCTCCGCGGCTCTGCTGCAGCGTGCACTGAGGCTGAGCCCCTCTTACGCGCCGGCACGCTTGTTCGCCGAGTTTGTGCTCTCATTTGAGGCACAGCAGCAGCACGTCGACGCTGCCGTGTCTTCTAGCGACTACCCAAAGGCGTTGTCGGTGACGGCCGAGATGCTGCGCATGCCGGAGGTCACAAGGCTTGTGCACGCGGAGCTCTATCTGGTGCGCACCCAGGCCCAGTGGATGATCGGGCAACCGCTGGAGGTGGTGGACGAAGCCTCGCGGTGCGTGCAGTGTGACCCGCAATGTGCACTCGCGTTTCGGCTACGGGCCGATGCCTTTGCGATGATGAGCCGAGAGACTGAGGCGGCTGCGGACCTCGTCATGGCGAAGCATCTGAACGCGAGGGTCGGCGCTCTCTTTGATGAGCTGCGGGTGCAGCGCTCACGCTACAGCGCAGCACAGCTGGAAGCAGAGGCAAAGAGGAACTCCGTTCCGGTATTCAAATCGTTCTCATCAGCCTCAGCACCGCTGCGCTCGCCACCGTCGGAGAGCTTCGGCGGGTGCCCCCGCCGATCGGGTGCCAAGGCGCGCAGGCTCACCAACGCGGATCTTCAGCCGTCGCTGCGAACGCACTACGACGTCCTGGGAGTCTCTAACAACGCCTCCGAGGCTGAAATCCGAAGGCGCTATCACCGACTCACCCTTCAGCTGCACCCCGACCGGCTCGTTGGTGCAGCGGAGAGCGATCGACGATCCGCACTCGAGGCATTTCAGCTTGTGGGAAACGCCTACAGCGTTCTCACGGACACGCAGCTCCGGGCCGTCTACGATGCCGGACTGCCCAGCCTCCATTAACGATGTACAGCAGGCGTTCTCACCTGTCCCTTTTGCTCCCTTCTTTTGGATAGTGGTGGTTCCCGACCGGCCCCGAGGTTCACTGGTGCGAGCGCTGTGCGCACGAGCTGTCACGCATGGCGGGTGTGGTGTTTCGCATCCGAGCAAGTCATGTAGCGGTGCGAAGAGCAAGAGGGATCGGCGAACGAGGCGCGGAGAGATGCGTACCGATCAACGCCACAGTGCATGTATGCAACATGTGCCCTTTCCACTCCAGTCGACCAGTGTGGGCTTATGAGGTGCAGATGCCCGAAGCATGCCGGGATCACTCCCGGAGTGGCACCACCGAGTCCACCAAACTTCCATGTGGAGCGCCTCCACGCTACATTGGGAACTGCAGCGACTTGAAGCGACTCAGAAGGCGAGGCATGGCACACAGGCACGGAGCCCAGGGCCTCAGAAGGTCCTAACCTGAGTCTGGCCGACCCCCTCCTTGAGCTCACCCGGCATGCGTCGGGACTCTTTCCATATCACCCGCATGACGAGAGACGCCATCGCTTCCTGCCCTCGAGCCGGACGCTGCACGCGGCCCCCTTGGATCGAGGCATGCAGATTACGTTAGTGCGCCTGGTGCCGACCACGCAGCACGTGAGCGAAGAAGAGGCAAGGAAAGAAGCAAAGCGCCGGCTGGATGTGTTGGCCCGATCCAAAGAAGACACAGACGACTGGCTTTCGAGGACGAGGATGCAGCCGTGGTGCCACAGCGGTAGGCGAGCGGCCGTGGAATGCGTATACTCCGCGACGTGCTCGTGGGTCAAATCGATCCGCGGAGGAGACAGACGCGTTGCAGCGATGTTCTTTCTTTTTTCTAATCCCTTTTTCGTCTTTCTCCTCTGGAACTCCGAGTGTATCTTATTATTATTATGTGTGTGCTTGTGTGCGTCTGCCTGAAGTACTCACACGCGTCACCACTGCGGCTGCTGTGCCGGTCACGCCCCTCTCCCCTTTGATGTGTTGCCAAGACGAAAAAACGAACGAATGAGAGTCAAGTCAGTGACGACCCTGAATCCCAGCGTGCGGATGTACTTTTCAGGTGTCTCGCGCGATGGAGGAGAGAGAGTGCGCCACCGCCACCGCCCTCCCATCAGCACCACCCTTTCCCGCCTGTACCGCCGCCATCGATCCGTGATGGACATGGTGCCACCGCGACACGTGAAAGTCGTCCCCTCCCCCTTCTCCTCCTCCTCGTTGTTTCTTCTCTTCGCTTGTGTGCCTGTTTCGTCTCGGCGCGCCCCCGCACAACCGACCTGCGGCGCAGGTGAAGCGTGCCCATTATAGAGAGGAAAAGGTGAAAAAGGCAAAGAAAGTCCGGACGACACAAGGGCGAGTGGGTTTTTGCTGCAGTCTCAGCGCACACTTCTTGCCCCCCCCCCAACAGGCCCAACGCACTCACGCACGACAGCGCAAGACGGCGACGCAGAAACCGCACGTTTTCTCTCGTGAGGGTCGGCACATCGAGTGTATCGCAGGGACAGCCGTTTCACCTGGACAGCACGCCCCCTCCCCCCGCTTGCCAGCCTCCGCTGTTTACGTCTAGTGTTGACGCGGAGTGTCCGGCACGACTCGCCCTGGACATTTTTCTCTCACCTTTCCTGTGTGTGCTTGTATGCTTGTGATCGCCCTCGTGTCTCATCCTTCATCACCGAGGTGTCCTCCTGCTGCGACTACATACCGTGTACTGTATTGAGGCCGTCAACGCCACCTTCTGCGACGGTGCGTTTCTCGAGCCGTTGGCGTGTGCTGTGCAAGGCAGAGGCCCAGGCGGAGAAAAAGAAGGCGTTGATAGGGCAGAATGACCACCAATGCGGATACGGATCCCCGTCTGTCGTGGGTGTTTGGGCAGATTCGCAGAAACCTCAACGGCGTCACGGATGACTCCCTCAAGGATCTGTTCCACGACAGGGACAACGTGGACACCGTGCTTTCCACGTTTAGGGCGGTTGATAGCATGTTGGAGTCGAGCTTTGTTATTGTGGCACGCGAAAAGGAGTTGATTGACATCCACTCCAAGGACTCGCTTCAGCACGCCGCCGATGCCCCTCCTCCTCAACACACCGGCGACGGTGGCGGCAGAGGGCAGAGGCTGCGCATATCCTCTGGCGCAGTTTACAACGCCAACATTGCCTGCTCTGCTCTGTATGCGCCAGACCACAGCCGCTGTCTCTTCTTCGTGCGCGTAGATCACCAAGAAATCACCGCGGAGGACGCAGCGGACTGGGCAACCAACCCGCAGAATTCGATGCACTTCGCCTTTGAGTTGTCCGGCACGCAGGTGCCGTCCCTCAACTCTTTTTATGTATTATTGATGGAGGTGTTCGCGCCGGTGTTGCAGGACATGGGGCAGGCGGCTGGGAAGCGGAAGGCGCTCATGGCACTTGCTCTAAACGGCGGTGCCAGTGCTGCGTCCATCACCCACGGCGGGGCTGCGGAGACGGGCAGCGGGGCGGACGCCGCAGACGGCGTCACCGCCACCGGCAACAATCGCCAGCTTTACGCCGATATCCATAGCTGGATCAACCGCCTCGGCACGCAGCTGGAGGGCTTCATAAACCAGGTCGGCGCGGAGCGCAAGCTGCTCATTCCTCAGGATTTATATGCATTGGAGTACAGCGATGCCCAGCTGCAGGCAGTGCTGAGCAACAAGGAGGTGCTGCGTCAGGTGGATGCAACGGTGTCCCAGTGGCAGGCGGAGATTAGCTACGCTATGTCAGTGGAGCCGCAGAAGGAGGGCCCGCTGGGCGAGATCGAGTACTGGCGTGAACGGTACAGCACAATCAGCGCCCTCTACGAGCAGCTGAACTCTTCGCAGGCAAAGTTCATTCTGAAGATCGCCAAGGAGGCGGGCTGCACCTCGGCCACGATGATCGACTTGACGCTGCAGCAGTTCTTTCGCATGCACTCGGAGTCGAAGGACAACGTGAAGTTCCTCGGCACACTCGACCGGCATTTCCGCACGCTGCACAGCGTGGATCCGAAGCTAGGCTCCCTGCAGCCCATCATCGACACGCTGTTCTCCATGATGACGGCTCTGCGGATGGTCTGGATTATCTCGCGCTTCTACTCCACGGAGGAGCGCATGGTCGGTCTGCTGGAGAAGATCGCGCGGCTGATTGCGCAGAAGGTAAGCGAGCACATCGACTTCCGAACAGTGCTGACGTTGCCGTCCGAGGTGGCGAAGGTCAAGGTGACGGAGGGCCAGCAGTGCCTGATCAAGTGGAAGGCGGCATACAAGAGTGTGCAGGAAGAGATCAACAGCTCGGAGCGCGAGCAGCACTGGAACTTCGACGAGCATCGTCTCTTTGACGTGACGGACTACATGTCGGACCGATGCACAGACCTGCTGGAAGTTATCGAGACGGTGGAGTACTACACCACCGTCCTGAGCGCGCAGCTGAAGACGGTGCTGACGGACGCCACCGACATTGAGCGCATCCTCAAGGATGTGGAGAAGCTCAAGCGCCCCTTTGGCACGCTCACCTTCGACCCGTTCGAGAGGCGCGCCACGCACAACTGGCAGGTCGTCTTCTCTGGCTTCCTGACAGCCGTCACGAGCCTCGACCACGAGGTCTCGCTCTTCATCAATCGCATCTTCGACGACGACCTGCGCAGCGCGGAGTCCGCTTTTGAGCTGCTTGTGTCTTTTAAACGCATCCGCACCCGCCCCGACCGCGGCGGCAACTCCCTCGACATCTCGGCGCTTCTGCTTGAGAAGACAGACCGTATTCTCGCTCAGTACTTCACCGAGGTGGAGAACGTGCGGCGCATTTTCCAGGACCAGAAGGAGGCGCCGCCGCTCTCCAAGAACCAGCCTCCTGTCGCCGGCGGTATTCACTGGAGCATGTCCCTCTTTCATCGCCTCAAGAGGCCGATTGTGCGCTTCCAGCGCGAGGGGATGCTCAAGTCGTCCGTGGGACAGCAGGTGAAGGCCAAGTACGTGGAGGCGTCGCGCCAGATGAAGAATTACTCGACAGCACGCTTCTTGAAGTGGCGAGAAGAGGTGCGGGTGCCAGCGCCTGCGTCCCTCAAGTGGAACATCCTTCGTGCCGATCCGGATGGCACGTACAAGGTCAACTTCAACTGGTCCATCTTCGACATTATTCGCGAAACAAAGTACCTTGACCGGCTGGGCTTCGAAATCCCAAAGGCGCTCCTGCACATTTCTCTCCAAGATGAGGCCTACCACGGATATGTGGATGCGTTGAATGGGATGCTGGTCAGCTTCAACTACGAGCTGGGCGCGCTGGCGGGGCCAGAGCGCGCCATTCTCGCCGCCGAGGTGCACGAGCTGAAGCAGGCGCTGGAGCCGGGCTTCCTCGATATTAACTGGACTAGCCTCTCCATCCCCGACTTTGTGAGCAACTGCGAAAAGGCCATCACCAAGTTCCGCAACGTCAGCCGAGAGGTGCGCAAGAGTGCAGAGAGCCTTCAGACGCAGGTGGTGAACAAGATCGCTTCCACGCGCCTCATCCCCGAGTATCGCGAGTTTCTGCAGGCGGGTGGGGAGCTGCCGGAGCTGCAGACCCTCGTCGACATCATCGAGCGGCGCCGTGTCGAGCAACTGGAACGCTGCATGCGGGCCTACCGCACGGCAAAGCCACTGCTCACCAAGGTTGAGGGTCAGCTGCTGGCCACCCACACCGGGAGGTGCGCCAACTTGGTGTCCTACTACAGCCACTGGGAGCAGCGCATCTGGCGCGCGCTGACAACGATGGTGCTCAAGTCGCTGGCGAGCTTTGCGAAGCTGGTCGGGTATACGACTTCCTCGCGCGCCTCGGCGCGGCAGCCGCCGCTCTTCAAGGTGACCGTTCTCCTCACGAGCGAGCCGACGTACACGCCCCAGCAGCAAGAAATCACGACCGCGTTTCACAAAATCCAGGCTGGCATCATCGAGACCACGAAGCACTTTCAGCGCTGGATGCGCGGGACGTGCCTGGAGTTCACGCAGGGTGAGATCATCCCGCGGCCGGCGGAGGAGGAGTACATGACGCTCTTTACGTACTACCAGGATATTTACAACCTTCCCCAAGTCTACAAGTTGCAGGCGCTGGTGAACCGCACCATCCAGACCCACCTCGGCGCCTTGGCGACGAACATCAAGATGCTGCAGCGGTATCGCTTCGTCTTCCTGGCCGACAAGAAGATCTCGGTGGAGCAGCAGGCCAAGAGCCAGCTGCAGTGGATCGACTACGACGCCAAGTTCCAGCTCTACTTCAACATGATCCGCGACTTCGACGAGGAGAGCCACGTGCACGACTTTGGCTTCATGCGATGCGACGAGACACCCTTTTACACGGAGCTTGTTGGGCATGTGTACCAGTGGGTGGCGATGGAGGGTGCACAGCTGAGTGACACCGTGCGTGCCCGCATGACGCAGCGCTACAACACCATCAAGAAGATCAACGAGGATCTGATGCGGCCGTGCGACAACATCGCGGACCTGAAGTTTGTGCTGGAGGTGATGCACAACGCGCGAACGTCCTCACTCGAGGTGGAGCAGGCGGTGCGTGAGATCGAGTACGTATATAGCTCACTCCAGCACTACGGCGTCCCGCTGGACCCCGGGATGGTGAAATTGGCCATGAGCTTGCAGGACATGTGGTCCTGCACCCTGGCCCGCGTGCATCAGACCGGCATTGCACTGGAGCCTCGCAAGGTGCAGTTCCGCGAGCTGACGGTGCAGGAGGTGAGCAAGTTCCTTGATGAGGGTGGGAGGGTGTTGCAGGAGTTTCGCTGCACCGGGCCCGGCCGCGCCGACATCGACCTCGCCGCTGGGAACGAGTCGAAAAAGCAGTGGCGGCAACGCCTCAGCGAGCTGCAAATGAAGCGCGACCAGCTCGTGAAGGCCGAGAATCTGTTCGACCTCCCGCTGACGACGCACACGTGTCTGCAGCAGCTGAACGAGGAGCTGACGAAGGTGGAGACTGTCTACGACCTTTACGAGCACTGGATGAACGACCTGCGCCGCTGGAACCGGAGCAGCTGGAAGGATCTGCTGCTGTCCGACCTAGAGGCGACGACCGAGGAGCGAGCGAAGCAGGCGCGCATTCTGGGGAAGCAGTACAGCACCGTGAACCCCTTCCCTGCCGTGCATCAGCTCATCCTCAACTTCCAAAACTCGCTGCCGCTGCTGGCGAAGTTGAAGAGCCCGGCACTGAAGGCGCGCCACTGGACAGAGCTCATGCGAGTGACTGACAAGAGCTTCAACTACGAGCAAATCAACCTCAGCGAGCTCATCGCGATGGAGCTGTTCCGCTACACAGACGAAGTGGACCATGTCGTGCTGGCGGCGGCTCGAGAGCAGGGCATCGAGCAGGAGATCCGCGCCATCAAGCAATACTGGGCCGAGAAGGTGTTCACTCCTGTTCCGTACGCGCCGCGCAAAGGCGCTGCCCGGTGCGACGTCCTCACGGACACGAGTGAGATTCAGGAGGCTGTCGACGACAACACGCTCAAGGTGCAGTCCATCGCCAGCGTCAAGTGGGCGCAGCCGTTCGCGGAGGAGGTCAAGACGTGGGAGCGCCGTTTGTCTGTCATAAGCGATGTCATCACCGTGTGGGTGACGGTGCAGCAGAAGTGGCAGTACCTCGAGTCCATCTTCAAGGGCAACGACGACATTGTACAGCAGCTGCCTAAGGAAGCCTCCAAGTTCAACGACCTCGATAAGAAGTTTGTGCGTATCATGAATGACACGAGCGCCTCGCCGAACGTGAGCCAATGCTGCAATGTCACGGGTCGGCTGGAGGAGCTGCGGTACTTGGAGGAGAAGCTGGAGGAGTGCCAGAAGGACCTCTCGAACTACCTGGAGTCAAAACGCTGCCTTTTTCCGCGGTTCTACTTCATCTCCGACGATGAGCTGCTCTCGATTCTCGCGACGAGCAGTGCCAAGGCAGTGCAGGATCACATGCTGAAGATGTTCGACAATTGCGCCCAGCTCGTATTCAAAAGCGAGCGCGACGAGACGATCTGCGGTGTGGAGTCGCAGGAGGGCGAACGGCTTGACTTTGTCACGCCGGTGAAGACGGACGGCCGCCCGGTGGAGGAGTGGCTGCAGGCCGTCCTCGACGAGTCGAAACAGTCCCTCCACGACATTCTGAAGGCCGGTGTCTTTCACTACCCGAAGATGCAGCGACTGGAGTGGGTGAAGCAGTATCACGGGATGGTGACACTCACTGGCGCGAAGGTGTTCTGGACTTACGAGGTCGAGTACGCCTTTGCGCAGGTGCGCAAGGGGAAGCGCAGCGCCGTGAAGGAACTCTCCGCGTCCCTGAGCCGCCGGCTGATCGACCTGGTAGCTGAGATGGATAAGGACATGGACAAGCAGTACCGAAAGAAGATAAACACGCTCATCATTGTCGACGTGCACGGTCGCGACATCGTCGACCGGTTCGTCCGTGACTCCGTGACGGACGCCCGTGAGTTTGACTGGGAGTCGCAACTCCGCTTCTACTGGGAGAAGGCCGTGGACACCTGCACGATCGCGCAGTGCACAGGCCGCTTCCGCTACGGGTTCGAGTACATGGGTCTGAACGGGCGCCTCGTCATCACGCCGCTGACGGATCGCTGCTTCATGACGCTGACGCAGGCGCTGACGTTCTGCCTTGGCGGCGCCCCGGGCGGTCCGGCTGGCACGGGCAAGACGGAGTCGGTGAAGGATCTCGCGAAGGCCATGGCGATTCAGTGCGTCGTCTTCAACTGCGGCGAGGGCCTCGATTACAAGGCGATGGGCACCATCTTCTCTGGTCTCTCGCAGACCGGCTCGTGGGGCTGCTTCGATGAATTTAACCGAATTGAGCTGCCGGTGCTGTCGGTCGTGTCGGAGCAGCTGCGCTCCATCCAGGCGGCGCTGCGAGCGGGTGACAAAGAGTTTTTGTTCGGCGACAGCGTCATCCGCCTGGTGCCGACGATCGGCACATTCATCACCATGAACCCCGGCTACGCTGGCCGCGTGGAGCTGCCGGACAACCTGAAGGCCCTCTTCCGGCCCGTGGTGATGGTGGTGCCGGACATGGAGCTCATCGCCGAAAACATGCTCTTCTCCGAGGGCTTCACAACCGCGCGGGAGCTGGCGCGCAAGATGGTCACCCTCTACTCTCTTGCCAAGGGCCAGCTGTCGAAGCAGCATCACTACGATTGGGGCCTGCGCGCGCTCAAGGCGGTGCTCGTGATGGCGGGGCAGCTGAAGCGTGGCTCCTCCAATCTCTCCGAGGAGTCGGTGCTGATGCGAGCGTTGCGTGACATGAACGCACCAAAGTTCATTGCGCAAGACGAACCCCTGTTCAAGGGTCTCATGGGAGACTTGTTCCCCGGGCTTGACCCGACGCGTGTCCCGCAGGAGAACCTCGCCAAGGCCAGCACAAATGTGCTGAAGGAGCGCGGCTTCCAGATTAACCTGAAGCAGATCGACAAGGTGGTGCAGCTGTACGAGACGATGCAAACCCGGCACACGTCGATGGTTGTCGGCCCGACCGGCGGCGGCAAGTCGACTGTGATCGACACCTTGTGCAAGGCGCAGACAGAGCTAGGCCTCACGACGAAGTCCTATGTCATCAACCCCAAGGCGCAGCCGACGTCCGCGCTGTACGGCATGATGGACCCGATGACGCGCAACTGGACGGATGGTATCTTCTCGAACATCTTCCGTAGCATCAACAAACCGGCGGAGGGGATGGAGCGAGAGCGACGGTACGTCATCTTCGACGGCGACGTGGACGCGAAGTGGGTAGAGGACATGAACTCTGTCATGGATGACAACAAGCTGCTCACGCTACCGAACGGCGAGCGTATTCGTCTGCACCCGCAATGCTCGCTGTTGTTCGAAGTGGGAGACTTGCAGTACGCCTCGCCGGCGACTGTCTCGCGTGTTGGCATGGTCTTTTTGGACCCAATCAACCTTGGGTGGAAGCCGTTCATGCACGCCTGGAAGATGCGCCGCCCACGCGATGAGCAGGAGACGCTGGAGGAACTGGTGGATCAGTTTGTGCAGCCGCTGGTTAACTTTGTCTTGGAGGGCGCGGACGAGGAGGGGACGATCTCGCCGCCGCCGAAGCTGGTGATGCCGACGAACGCGCTGAGCATGGTGAAGCAGCTAACGACGATGCTGTGCACAGTGCTGCCCAAAGACGCCTCGCTGGAGCCGCGCGCGCTGCAGTCCATCTTTATTTTCGCCTGCGTGTGGAGCTTTGGTGCTTTCATCAGCTTGGCGCCGGACCGGCTGCGTTTCGACAGCCTTTTGAAGCACATCAGCGGCTGGAACCTGCAGGACGTCGGGGACAACTTCCTCACTCGCTTTGTCGGGTCCGGCTCGCTGCCGGAGGCACGCACCTTGTACGACTACTACTTTGACCTGCAGGACTGTCGGTGGAAGCCGTGGAAAGTGCTCGTGAAGCCGTTTGAGCGGAAGCCCGGCCAGCCGTTCAGCTCGCTGCTCGTGTCCACGGTGGACACGGAGCGGAACATGTGGCTGCTGAACAAGGTTGTGCTTAACCGCACCCCTGTCATGTTTGTTGGCGAGAGCGGCACTGCCAAGACGGTGACGATCCAGTCGTACCTGCAGCACTTGAAGTGCTCTTCTCTCCACTCGAGCGAGAGCGGCAGTGACGGCAGCGGTGACGACGTCCAACTGGAGGCGATGCTGCTTGAGTTGAACTTTAGCTCCCGCACCACCTCCCTCGATGCTCAGCGGACCTTGGAGGACAACATCGAGAAACGAACCAATACCGTACTCGGTCCCCCTGCGCGGAAGAGGCTGATTGTGTTTGTGGACGACATCAACATGCCGAAGGTGGACCTCTACGGCACGCAGCAGCCCATCGCCTTCCTGAAGCTGCTCATCGAGAGTTTTCACTGGTACGACCGCAAGGACCTGCTCTTCAAGAACGTGCGCGACACGCAGTTCGTCGCCGCGATGGCGCCACCCGGCGGTGGCCGCAACGCGCTCGACCCGCGCTTCGTTTCTCTTTTTACCGTGTTCAACATTCTGTTCCCGGAGGAGGAGGCGATTCAGACCATCTACCAGCAGATCCTCGCCGACGCGTACAAGACGCTGCCCGTCGACGCCGACTTCGCGACGACGATCACGTCCATGACGCTGCAACTGCACGCTAACCTTGTCGCGGCGCTGCCGGCAACGCCAGCCAAATTCCACTACATCTTCAACCTGCGCGACCTGTCCCGCATCTACGAGGGACTCTGTCGCGCGACGCCGCACAAGTTTCTGTCAACTGGCGCCCTGCTGCGCCTTTGGCGCAACGAGGTGACGCGTGTGTTTGTCGACCGCATGGGCGAGGAGGAAGACAAGACGTTTGTGTGCGGCTTAATCGAGAAGCACGTCTCGGAGCACTTCCCGCGCGAGACGGCAACCGTCATGGCAGACCCACTGCTGCTAGGCGACTTTGGCGACTTTGAGCCGGCCAGTGAGCTGGAGCCGCTGCACATCTACGAAGACTTCGGCCCCTCCTACGCGCGCGCGCGACAGCTTGTCGAGGCGATCATGGATGAGATGAACACCCCGGTCAAGAAGATCAGCCTCGTCACGTTTGACATGGCGCTCGAGCACCTGTTGCGCATCACGCGTGTTCTGTCCCTTCCGCGCGGCCACTGCCTCCTAGTCGGCGTCGGTGGCAGCGGCAAGCAATCTCTCACGAAGCTCGCGGCGTCCATTTGCAAGATGGGCGCGTTTGAGATTGTGCTGTCGCGCAACTACGGCAAGGACGCCTTCCGCGAGGACCTGAAGAAGCTGTATCACTGCGTTGGTGTGCAGAGGCAAAAGATGATCTTTCTCTTCATGGACGGTCACGTCAAGGAGGAAGGATTTCTGGAGGACATTAACAACCTGCTAGCCTCCGGCATGGTTCCTGCTCTCTTCACCGAAGAGGAGAAGGAGCCCCTCTACGCCAGCGTGGCGGAGGACGTCGAAGGGGCGGGGCTGGCCCCGTCGAAGGACAACAAGTGGACAACCTTCATCGCGCGCTGCCGCGACAACCTGCACGTCGTACTCTCAATGAGCCCCTCCGGCGACGCGTTGCGCACACGCTGCCGAAACTTTCCCAGCCTCATCAACAACACGACGATCGACTGGTTCCAGAAGTGGCCGGCGCAGGCTCTCGAGGCGGTGGGTCGTAAGGTTCTTGCCGAGGAGACGCTACCGGATGAGCTGCGGACGCCTATTGTTGAGCACATGGTGCACGTGCACCTGACAGCGGACAAGTTGTCGAGTAAGTACCAGAACGAGCTGAAGCGGCACAATTACGTGACCCCAAAGAACTACCTCAGCTTCCTGGCGAACTATGCGAAGCTGCTCGTGACGCGACGCGAGGACATCGACGACATTGTGAAGAAGTTCACGATTGGTCTGGAGAAACTGCAGCATGCGGAGGCCGAGGTGAACGTGTTGAAGGAAGAACTGGCCGAGAAGGAGGTGACGTTGCGCGAGAAGCAGGAGATCAATGCCCAGATGACGCGCGAGATCACGGAGCAGCAGCAGAAGAATCAGGTGCGCAAGGATGAGTCGCTCAAGATGGAGGAGGAGCTCAACATCCAGAATGCGGAAATCGAGAAGGAGTCAGCAGAGGCGCAGGTGGTGCTGGAGCAGGCGATGCCGGCTCTGGAGGAGGCGATGGAGGCGGTGCGACACATTGACCCGAAAAGCATCACAGAGCTGCGCTCCTTCGCGAAGCCGTCTGTCAACGTCGTCGCCGTGGTGCGCATGGTGTGCATCGTGAAGGGTGTCCCGGCAACGTGGGAGTCGGGCAAGATTATGATGGGTCAGGCGGACTTCATCCGCTCCTTGGTCGACATTGACACCCTCACGCCAACTCTGAACCAGGCGAAGATGAACGAGATCAACAAGGTTCTGAAGGAGTTCCCGGTAAACTCGAACGACCTCAAGAAGGTGAGCATGGCCGCCTCGGGGCTGATGATTTGGGTGGAGGCGATGAAGCAGTACTGGAATGTGGCCAAGGAGGTGTTCCCGAAGCAGGAGCTGGTGCGTCAGTTGCAGAAGGCCAAGGAGATGGCAGAGCGGCAGTTGCAGGCATGCCGTGACGAGATCGACCGACTCACTGAAAGCCTGCACCGGCTGGAGCAGCAACTAGAGGCTGGCATGGCAGAGGCACGGCGGCTGCAGGAGGAGAAATCGGTCATGGAGCGTCGTCTCAACGCGGCGCACAAGCTGATCGACGGCTTTAGCTCAGAGCGGGTGCGGTGGACGGAGGAGAAGAAACTCCTAAGCGCGTCGCGCAGCCGCCTGGTCGGCGACTGCCTGGCGGGGGCGGCCTTTCTCTCGTACCTGGGCGCCTTCACGTACCCGTACCGCCAGGAGGCGCTGGACAGTTTCTGGCTACCGGACCTGCGCGCGCGCGGGATTCCGCTAACGGACGGCTTCGATGTGCGGCAGCTGCTGACGAACGACGTTGCCGTCTCGCAGTGGGCCAGCGACGGACTGCCATCAGATGCGCTGTCGGTGCAGAACGGTATTCTGACCTCTGCGAGCACGAACTACACCGGCAAAGGCAAGCGCGCTGGCAAGATTCGCTTTCCGCTTTGCATCGACCCTCAGATGCAGGCGGTCAGATGGATCAAGCGACAGCACCAGGTCAACACCCGCTTCGAAACGGCGACCTTCAGCGACCCCGACTTCCTCAAGAAGCTCGAGTTTGCCATCCAGTACGGCAACCCCTTCCTCTTTGAAAACGTGGACGAGTTCATCGACCCCATCATCGACTCTGTGCTCGATCCGCAGTTCCGTTACGAGTCTGGCCAGCGACTGATCCGCATCGGCGACAAGGACATTCCATGGGATGACAACTTCAAGCTGTACCTCTGCACGAAGCTGCCGAACCCCAACTATGCAGCAGAGGTGTTCGGCAAGACACTGGTCATCAACTACGGTGTCACCGAAGACGGGTTGGAGGCGCAGCTGCTCAACTACGTTGTCGCGAGCGAGCGCAGCGATCTGCAGCGACAGAGCGAGGAGCTTGTGCAGACCATGGCCGAGAGTCGCGCGCAGCTCAAGGAGCTAGAGAACACGCTTATTCGCGAACTCACCCTCGCGACGGGCAACATCCTCGATAACGACGACCTCATTGCCACCCTGGAGAACACGAAGAGCAGCGCGACGGAGGTGGAGATCAAACTGCATCAGGCGCAGGAGACGGCGCGGACAACCGAAGAGTCGCGTCAGCAGTACCGCCCGGCGGCGAAGCGCGGCGCTGTGCTGTACTTCGTCATCTCTCAGCTCTCCGCCATAAACCCGATGTACGAGTACTCGCTTTCTGCTTTCCTCTACGACGTGTTCGGCTACTCCATCACAAAGAGCGACGCCTCCTTCGAGATTCAGGACCGCCTGCGCAACATTATTCAGACCCTCACGTACAACCTGTACACGTATGTCTGCATGGGCATCTTCGCCAAGGACAAGGTTATGCTCTCCTTCCAGATGGCCGTGCGTCTGCTGGGTCAAGAGGGTCGCATGGTGCAGAGCGAGCTGGAGTTCTTTCTGCGTGGCTGCGTCCTGGCGTCGAAGAGTTTCCCGGCGAACCCGGTACGATGGCTGACGGAGCGGCAGTGGAACGACGTGTGCAAGCTCAGCACCACTGTCGACCTGTTCAAGCACCTCACCAAGGACGTTGCCGACAACGCGGAGGAGTGGCAGGCGTGGACGGCGCTGGACCGGCCGGAGGAGCTGGACTGCAACCCGCTGCCGTGCGGGTACTCGCACAAGATTTCGGCATTTCAGCTGCTGTGTCTGCTGCGCTGCTTCCGGTCAGACCGCGTTTACAGTGCCGTCACGAACTTTATCTCCACCTGCGACCTACTGGGCGAGCAGTTTGTCATGCCGCCGATTCTGCGCTACAAGGAGGTACTGGAGAAGAGCTCCTCCATGTCGCCGATAGTTTGCATTGTGTCGCCTGGCGCGAACCCAACGGATGAGATTGTGAAACTGGCCGCGAAGGAGGTTGGACTGGACAAGATGCGCGCCATTTCGCTCGGCCAGGGTCAGGGTGAGGAGGCCATGCGACTTGTCGAGGTCGGCGCGACGCGCGGGCACTGGGTGCTGCTGCAGAACTGCCACCTGCTCACGGCGTGGATGAAAGATATGGAGAAGATGCTGGAGAAGATGGACTCTTCCCAAGTGCAGGAGCAGTTCCGGCTATGGCTCACCACGGAGCCGAGCGAGCAGTTCCCGATGGGCATCCTGCAGCGCTCCCTCAAGGTAGTGAATGAGCCGCCGAACGGACTCAAGATGAACATGAAGAACACGCTCTCCAAGGTCACAGAAGATCAGCTGGACGTCTGCCCGCACTGGGCATTCCGGCCGCTCGTCTTCACCTTGGCCTTCTTCCACGCAGTGGTACAGGAGCGGCGCAAGTACGGCAAGAATGGCTGGAACGTCGTCTACGACTTCAACGAGACGGACTTCACGGTTTCCATGCGGCTGCTGGACACGTACCTCACCAAGGCGTACCTGAACAAGGACCCACTACCATGGGACACGCTGCGCTACCTCGTCGGTGAGGCCATGTACGGCGGGCGCGTCACGGACAGCATGGACCGCCGCATTGTGCAGACGTACCTCGCCGAGTACTTCGGAGACTATCTGTTCGACACCTTCCAGTCCTTTCACTTCTTTGTCGAGTCCGGGGTAGCAGACTACTGCCTACCATCAGGGAGCACCGACCCAGAGAAGCGGGTCACGCTAAGTCAGATGGTGGCGCACGTGGACACGTTCCCGAACGCGAACGCGCCGGACGTCTTCGGACTCCACCCGAACGCCGAGACGGGCTACCTGCGGCACTCGACAGAGACGTTGTGGTCGAGCTTGATTGAGCTGATGCCGCGCGTTAGCGCCGTCGCGGTCGGCGGGGAGACGCGCGAGGCGAAGCTGACCAAGTTCACGGAGGAGATCCTCGCCCAGATCCCAGAACTGTTTGACATGAAGGCGGTGCTGCTCAAGGAGACGACGCGGGCGACGGCGAACGGCTACGAAGCGGTGCAGCCGACGCAGGTGGTGCTGCTGCAGGAGATGGAGCGCTGGAACAGGCTTGCGAACGTCATGGCGACGTCTCTGAAGGAGCTGAAAAAGGCCTTGTCAGGTATTATTGGCATGAGCAGTGAACTGGATGAGCTGGAGTCTGCTCTCGACAACGGCCAGCTGCCGCAGTCATGGCGCCGCTACGCACCGGCGACGCGCAAGAACCTAGGGCGATGGATCGCACATTTCCAGCGTCGCTACGAGCAATACCTATTGTGGAACCTGAACGGCGAGCCCAAGTGTGTGTGGCTTTCGGGTCTCATGGTGCCCGACTCATACCTCTCCGCGCTTGTGCAGGTGACGTGCCGCAAGTATCGCTGGCCGCTCGACCGGTCCACGATAATGACGACGGTGACTGCCTTCGCAAGAGCGGAGGACGTCACAGCGGCACCGAAGGACGGCGCGTGCGTTAGCGGACTCTATCTTGAGGGTGCCCGCTGGGACCTTCAAAGGCGCGCGCTGGCCCCGCAGATGAAGAAGCAGCTCATTACAGAGCTGCCGGTCATGCAGATTGTGCCAACCGAGTCCTCGCGCGTCAAGACGGTTGGCACTTTTAAGACACCAGTGTACGTCAACGGTGATCGCCGTAATGCTGCTGGTGTGGGTCTCGTGTTCATGGCGGACCTCCCGTCCGATGTGCACCCGTCCTTGTGGGTACTGGAGAGTGTGGCGCTGTTGCTGGACTCGGATGATTGATTGGGCGGAGACACAAGTTGTCTTTCTCGCGCTTTTTTAGGCGCGTCTCCACCGCAGACTCCTGTGCATGGTGCTGCGGGGTTTCAGCCTCCCTCCCTTTGTAAGTCGTTATGTGTGATGGCTGCGTTGTTGACTTGGGGGGCTCATGGGTGCATTTTGTTGTCCCTTATCTTTTTTTGCGTGCGCGTGCGCGTGCTTGTGTGTTGTTTCTTCCAGGGGCAACTTACCACCCCGACCTCCCCCCCTTTCCTCCTCGTTTTCGTTGTGTAGTGCGTGAGCGGGTGACGGTCGTCCCCCTTCCCCCCTCCATCGTTTTTGCGGCGGTCATGATGATGCTTGCTCTCGTATGTGTGTCATGTGCGAGCACCCATCGGAGAAAGCGAGACGGGGTCTTGTGCGAAGCCCAGGCGGTGAAGCACAACGGACTGCCCCGCCTCCTGTCACGCGATCGCCCACATCCACTCGTCGGCCTCTGCCCCAGATGGTCTCTTGTGCCGTCTCTCTGTTGTCTTTCTCAGCGAATGTATATACCCCCCATCACTTTCCTCCCCCAGCCCTCTCCCTTGAGACGGAACACACTGGCATGGAGAGTCTTTCCCAGGACCACATGAACGGCGCATCGGCAGGGTGGTGGTGTACGACACTCCCCATGCAGCGGTGCTGCTCCTTCTTTGTGCATCTGTGTGTGTTTGTGGAGGGGCGAGGGGGGATGGGACACTTTTCTTCCTACTCTGTGTCTCTACGATCAGAGCGATGTACCTTGAACAACGATGCCGCACATGAAATCCTGTGAAGCACATCAAAAAAAAATTGAACACACTGGAAAGCCGAGGGCCGACTTGACCTCCTCTTCTTCCGCCGGCATCGAAAGGGAAGGCGAGAGAGCGCGCGCGCGCCGTGATGTGTGTGCCAGCGTCAACCTTCACTCTTCGCACTGCATTACCTCCCCACCCCAACCCCACTCAACCCTCTCCCTTGTTTCGGTTGACTGCGACGTCAACGGACATGGCGCAGACTGACTCTTTCATGCAAACGCACGGAAGCGCTCTCTCGCGTCTTGACAAGGATGGACATTGGGTTGGGGTCTGTGCTTTGCTTCCCATCCCGTTGACCAGACCCCCTCCCCATGCCCTCCAACACTCCTCATCAGCTCTTTTCTCGCTTTCTCCGCTTCCTCACCGTGCGGCACGCAGTACGTCGTGCACATCTTTTTCGCTCTCCACGTCATCCCAACCCTCGCATCCGCCGCTGCCGCTGCTGCTGCGTACTTCTATTTTTTTTTCTTCGCATCGTCGCACTCGCGCCGTGTCGCATGCCAGAACGCCCACTCCCTCTTCCTCGTCTCCGTTTCTCTCGCGCATGCGGATTCGCTTGCGTGCGCGTTGTTTCACGGCCTAGTGCACGGCTTTAGCCCAGTATCACTGTATCTTCCCCTGGCCAAACACTACCAAGCTCCATCGGCAATGGGACATCATGCAGACCCAAACAAGTACGTCGCATACCGCGACGCCACGGTGCTGCAGCACCGTATCGCGACCTTTGTACTGGTGTTTTCGGTCGTGATTATCGCCCTTGTAATGATCTTCTCGTCAGTTCAGCACCGCGAGGCCCCGTGCCAGGATCGCGCGCACGAGGCCGAGTTTGACTTCATGATTCCTTCAGACTCCACCCGCGAGGCCATAGTGACAGCGCTGCAGACGATCCTGGAAAAGCGTCACTGCTGGCTGGACTTTGCTCCTCAGAACGACGATGCGCCGACAAAGATGCAGCTGAGCGTACTCGACACCACGGCTGGCCTTATAGCCGGACGTGGCTTCCGTCTGGTGCGCCGCAGTGACGGCTCAAACTACCACTACGAGCTTCGCGCCGTCTTCGACAAGCTGTGCGGCACCTATCCGCTCATCTCCATGGAGGTGATGGCCAACGTGGACTACGAAAGAGTGACATACCACATCAAAGCCACATCCCTGAACACGAACAACACAGTGAAGTACTTGCAGTACAGCTCGTTGCTCACGAAGGAGAAGAACCGCGTGACAACCGTGCCACAACTACAGTCGGTGTTTCCCGGTTTTCATCAGTTGGGCCCCAGCACAGCGCGTTTGTCGGCGATTCAGTCCACCAAGTACACGGTGGAGGGTGCTTCGCAGGTCTACTACAACGGCAGTCCACTCGATATCCGCGTCAGTGTGCAGCACTGGCAATCTGACAAAGGTACGCCGAACTTCTGGCGCGTCGTTGTGAGCACGCAGAACATGATGGCGGAGCGGGACCTTGTGTCTCTGCAGTCTAGCATTCGCGAAGGCTTAACGAAACTAAATCTGCTGTGCAACGCGACGTCGTCGCTCTGCACCGACGAGCTCGATGTCTACCTCCGGTGAGCCAAACGCTTCTCTTCCTGTTTGGTCCTGCTCCGCGGTCTAACGTTAACCCGGGGTGCACGTTTTCACGCGCTTTTCTGCGACGCTCTCAAAGACGACGGAAGGGCGTCCCATTTTTGCACACTCGAAAGACAGCCGCATAGAGGGAGAGGGGCGGGTGCACAAATGCCATGCCCAGCACTGTCTGTCGGACTCTTCGATCGTGGCAGAGGCGCCGCGCTGACTCTTGTTATCTGGCGTTTTTCGTTGCTTTCACTTCACCATCAGACACTCTTTCCGTTGCCGCCCACTGCCCCCTATCTGTCCTTACGGTTTTTTTTTCTCTGTTCGTTTCGTTGTCGGTGTTGCTCGTGTGCGTGGCGGCTCGCACCCCGCCCTCCCTCTCCCCTCCGTCTCCTCCCATACTCACTCTGTCTGTTCCCGCTGTTCTTTTTCTTTTTAGTGCATCTGCGCCGCTCTGGCGACGCTGTTCGCGACTCCTGTTCCGTGCTATGGTACTCTGGCTGCCTTGGATGCTTCCATGTGTGTCATCGTCAGCGGGCGTGCGGAGGGGAATGACATTCGCTGATGGACGTGGCCACGGGAGAGTGCTCCGTGCTCAGACCAATGTGGACAGGCGAGTGAAGGGTGCATGCAAGACAGCTCACATCGGTTACGGAAAGGCGGCGCTTCATGGTCGGTGCACAAGAACGATACAGTCTGCGGGTGTTTTCTCAACGCTACCGTGCGAACAGCAGCGACGAGAAGCTGCTCGACGCACGACGTCCTGTGTTAGCGTTTGAAAGTGTGCCTTGAGGTTGCACCGGCGTCGGTCTGCGAGTAAGCGTATGGTGTGTGTGTGGGGGGAGGGGCGGAGGGGGCGGTGAGAGAGATGAGAGTAGATGTGTGTGGTCGATGGATGCAATAAAGGGAGAGCCCCAGTCGCACGCCGGGTGCGGTGCGCACTTCTTTGATGTTCGAAGGGGTTCATGGATTCCTGTAAAGGAGACGAAGAGAGGGAGGCGCATGGCGGACGCACACTCACGACAGCTGCAGCGGCCCCCACGTCAGGCGAGCGGGCGAAATGAGGAGAGCAAAATGACTTCGCTGGCTGCTGGCGTGTTGGGGTCAAAGTGCCACGGGAGAGCCGTCTCACAATTTTCGCGTGGCTACTGTTTGTTGCCTCCTGATGCCGGGCGACACTTCTCAGCGCGTGGGGTCAGGGTCCGATACACCTCCACACTCAGTGTGGGGAGGAGCCGAGCAGTCTGCCGCATCTCTGCCCAGTGCCGTGCGACCCTCTGGTGGTGTCCAGGGTCCAGCACCTGGGACGTGATGGGATCCGAGTGAGTCACCGCTACCGATACTGGTGTTCAGGTGATGGGTGACGTTGCGTCAGGAGAGACCTGTGACTGTGAACGCGTTTGTACGCATTATACATTAGGCAGGCTGTCCCGCGCGACTTGAACGCGTCTCCCTCCCGGTGCTCACACTGCCCACCGCTGTAGGGGGGAGCCTGAGCCGCTCCGAGGGGAGGGGGATGCACCAGGTGGGCCACTGGCATGATGGGAGCGGATGCGAGGCAACCCTCCTAGGGTGGGCGGCGTTTGAGAGGCAGAGGCCCTGCTCATAATGACGGATTGGGCGCATTGCTCTAAGGTGGGTGTCGAGGGGCTGCTTCGCACTACAGGATGGAGGCCTGTGGCAGACCTGGTGGTTGGCGTGGCGTTTGACCTCACATTGCATGGCAGCGAACCGAGGCACGGTGTAGGAAAAGAAAACGCCAGTTGTCTGCTCCGGGGAGTGGAGAAGGTCTGTTGTGGCGCTCAGAGCGCGCTAATCGTAGGGAATACGCGCGGCGGGTTCTGATGCAGCCTGCCTTGTTATGAAAAAAAATATGTTGATGAGGACCTCTCGGTCCACGGATTGGGCTGTGGTGTGTGTGTGTGTGGAGGGTTTCTTCGTCTCCCTCGCCACCCTCAAGTCCGTCTGAGAGCGTTGTGTGGATTCTCGCGCGGATCGTTTCGCATCCCTCTTCAAGCCAAGTGCAGGTCCCTTCGGGCTAGTGTCTGGTGCCCATGGGGATGAACCAGCCACCTATGCGCCGATGTCGACAGCTGCCGATGAGGCATGCGCGTGCCGGCATATCTGTCTCCTTTCCACTCATCCAGACCGACGCGCTTTCTTTCCCTCACGCACACACGCACGCTTCGTTGCATCGGTGCTCTCTCCGTTTCTGGACTGGCTGACTCTCGCATCAATGGCCCTCTTTGGTGATTCCCCGTTGCGGCAACCTTCGCATGTGCAAGCACGCCAGCAGCAGACACGCTAAAAGCGGGCGAAGAGGAGGGGCGATAGGTCGTCAGCGACGCTATCGTCCTCTGTTCCTCCCCAATTCCATTCGTACTCGCTCAAATTCCATACACACACGACCCCGCACGCGAGCTTTGCGGAACCGGTGCGTGGGTGTGCACTAGTCCTGTGTATGAGGGTGTCTCGCCGAGGCACCGCTGCTACCACCTTGACAAGCAGGAGACGGCGGGACAAGAGCGAAAAGTTACTGCGCTTGCGCCGCCATGCGAGGGTCCGTGGTCCCGAATTCGTCGAAACTCGTTCATCTGAGGAAGACTGAGTGTCGACGAAGCGGCGCGCGGGCGCTCAACCCCCTTCCCCTTTTGGTGTTGGTGGTCTGCTAGCCTTGGCTATATCGAGAAGAGTGTCTCTGTTGGTTGTCTGCCAAGTGTTCTTCGCTGGCGCACTGCCGCGCTCTCTCTCGTTCTCTGTCTTTCTTTGTGCTACCCTGATCGCATCCCTGCGCCGCGCATCATCGCTTCCACCCAACACGTAGCGCACACACTCCGCCACCTCTCCGACTGCATTTGGTGGTGGTGGTGTGTGAGGGGCGGGGGCTGCGCTCATCTTTTTCGTTCTCTTTCCTTCGCCGTTCTCCACTTCCCATTCATGTTGGCTTGTTTGCCTTTTCTGGGCCCTTCCGACCTAGATCCACGCTCTGTCGACGAGGAAGTTGTGGTGACGCGCTCCGCCAGACTGCCGTGCTCAGAGCGAGAAGAGAGGGTGTGGGGGAGGTGCGTCCTTCTCCGTCAAGTCTTCAGAGCGGGTGTGCCGCACCTCTTCCCTTTTCGTGGTCGATATCGCTTCCCATGCAGAACTTTGCCATGTCCTTCAGCCGCAGACCCCACTCTCACTCGACGGCGCTACAGCGTTACCTGGCACTCCCGCAAACCCCGTTAGATCTGCCGGCCTTGAGTAAGTTACAGGCCGAATCGGTGGATAACGGCGTTGTGCATCAGATTGTGCGCGAGATGGCCATCCGCACCTCGAGGTGCTACCACTCATTCTCTGACTCCATCATCCAAAAAAGAATGCGCAAGCCACACGTAGATCGACTCTGGTGGGTCAAATCGTATGTCCTCCGCGAGTTTAACTACTGCGTCGCGCTGCACCGCTGCCTGGAACAGTGTCCTCAGCATGGAATCTTTGACAACTCGACCGACATCACCTTTGAGCGGCACGAGTACGGCAGCTCACCCTTCCTGTTTCCATGTCTCCGCAAAACGGACGACGACAGCTTCATTTACGAGCCGGCGCAGACCTACTCCAGCAGTGACAGCGTCAGCAGTCATGCACCTCGCGACGCCGAGAACGGCACTGTCTCCGCCGGCGCCTCATCCTCGACCTCGACGTCAGCGACGAGCACTTTTCGTCCCCTCGGGTTCCTGTCAAACCCTGCCATGACGCGCGATGAGGTAGAGGCTGCCTTCTCTACCTGGGATCGGGGAAAGGCGACCATGCCTCTCATTCTCGCGCTCAAGGTCCTGCGACCGCGTCTGTCGCTGCTGGACGTCATGGTGAACGAAGCTGCTATCTGCTCTGACGAGTTGAACGGCTGGTTCATTCGTTTTTGCCGCCGTCGAGTCGCGTGGCGCGTCCTTCACGAACACCTTCTTCACTTGACTCATCCGACGGACACGCAGCAGGTCATCTCCTCCGACATTGACGTGGCCGAAGTGCTGCAGCGCGCCGGCATCGCCGTTGTCGAAATTTTTTCGAGCCTTGTCGACAACGGCAGTGTGCTTTCTCTAGAGATTCACCTGGAGGAGGACAAACGTATCCTCACCCGCGTCCCCTGTGGCACGTTGGTGAGCTCCTCCACATCGCCCCTCTCGTGCCCAGCAGATTTGCCGGAGACTCGCCCGACCCACGTCTCGTCACGGGGCGTCTACTCGGTGGAGGGCCACCTCACGTACATCTTCCGCGAGGTGCTCAAGAACGCCTGCGCAGCAACACTCAAGTTGAGGCCTGATATTGACGTGCTCATCCGATACGCCAGCGACGATGTGTGGGTGGTGGTGGAGTTTGTTGACCAAGCCGGTGGGATTCATCCACAGCACTTCAAGAACATCTGGAAGTTTGGCTGGACAACGAGTGAGCACTACGAAAGTCATCTGGGCGGCTTCGGTGTCGGGCTGCCTACGTCGAAGGTGTACATGGGTATGTGGGGCGGCTCCATCGACGTCTACTCCACCCTTGGCGTCGAGACGACGGTGCGTGTGCGCTTCCCTAAAGCACCGGTCGAGGTGCTCGTGCCTGAGTCCACCACACCGACATGATGGAAGCGCGCGGAACTGCGCACGTCTCCGTGCGTGCGCCTCGGGGGGGGCGAACACGTCAGTGGGGTGCATCGACGCTGAGGCCTTGCACGCATGGTTGGTGGCGCTGTACCGAGCACTCCGCAAATTAGTTTTCTTCGACTTATGTTTCCTAATTTTCGACTCTGTGCATCCATGTTGAAGAACGCAGATCTGTTGCTCGCGAAGAAGAGGACCGTAAGAGATGCAAGGATGACCGTGCCACACACGCCGAGCGATCCGCCTCCCTGAGCCGGATCGACGAGTGCTCGCTTTCAAGTAACAGGCAACGGTTTTCACTACACACGGGATCGCATGTGTTGCTTCCATGTCCTTGGTCGCTGCCTCAGTGGTTGCCGAAAAGAGCGACTTTGGCTTGGAGAGTCGATGAGGAGACGGGGTGAGGGAAGACTACGTGTGGCAGAGGAGAACCGAAGGGAGGGGGGGGTAGACGGGGGCGCGACTGACATCCCCAAGCTCGCCTTCGTTGTCCTTGCCGCCCAGGGTTTTGGCGCACATGACCGTCGCTTCGTCTTCTGTGCTTGTCTCTCTCACCCCTCCGCCTCTTTATGCTATGCTAAACTGCAGATGATGCACGCATCCTCATGTCCGCGATGCAGCAATATCTACACCGCTTCTCTTCCTCTCTCCTAATCGTGCTGGACGGACGCAGCGTGCGTGCAGTGGTTGCACCTCTTGCTTCCTCGGCAGACTTGTAGAGGTCGCCCGCAGCACCTAGCTCTCTGGAACCAATTGCTTGGGTACCTGCGAACATAACTCAGCGTGTGTGAGGCTGCACACACGTACGCATAAGGCAGTAGACGAAATGGAAAAGGAGCACAAGAGCATCTGCTGGCGGCCAAAGAATGCCCTCATCGAGTGCATCGTCATGACCAAGTGCTTCCAGGAGAAGGAAAGTGTAGAGGACTGCATCGGCGCGAACGACTGCTTTCTTGAGCGCCGCAACTGGACGCTGTGCAAGATGAACGCTGTCAACCCACGGTATCGACTCCGTGGCAATCCGTACGATGTAGCCACCGAGGACCAGAAGAAGATCGAAGCGCGTAATGAGCGCATTCGACAACGTGAATTGGAGGAGGAGGGCATCTTCACCAAGTAGCACGTTCCAAAAGAAGCACGCAGAGGAATGCGGCGGGGCTCCTTCGCAATGCATCCGTTCGCGTGTGTGCGAATCCGCTCGTTGGGCGCATGATGCGCTCTGGCAAAGCTGCCAGTCTTTGCTGCTTTGTGGTAAGCTTTCGTTCCTACGTGTGCCGACCAGGCGGTCACATGGCCTCTTCCCCCTTTCCCCACCCACCCATTCACGGCAGCAGGTGTGTGTGTGCGTGGGGGGAATCATTCTTGTTTGGCTGGGCGTAGGCTTGCGGTTTAATGTCCCCTCTTCGGTATCGCGTCTACTGTGTCGTGTGTGTGTGTGCAACGTCTTTCGTCTTTTGTGGGTGTTGTGCTGTGTGACGTCCTCTTTCGATTATCTCGGTTAACACGTGCTCTCTCACCCCTCCCCCGTCTTGTTCGCTGTTGCTGAGTCACTCTCATCTCTGTCTCAAAGCTCTTCAACGGTGCGCGGAGGCGTACTTCGATGTGCCGGAGGCCACCACGATTTCGTAGACGGCGGCTTTCTCCGCGGCGCTGGGGCGTGGACCGAACAAGCGGAGGAGCATCTGCTTTCCTGGCGGGCTGCGCGCATTTCTTCCTGAGCGCAGGCACCCCTTCCGTGCTTGCAAGAGTGAGTGGATGAGGCGCGGTCGAGGTGTGGGTGGGTGCGGAGCAACGTGCGGCGGCGGCGGTCGGGTGAGCAGGGAGGACGGCTCGCATGCATCTCTCTCTATCTGAGGGTGGGTGCACCCACTTGCACCGTCCCCGTCCCTCTACGCCCGCCCTCTTCCCACACTATCCCCATTCCTTTGGTGTTGTGCTATCCACAATTTGCTCATTGCCGGCTCGTGCGTGGAACCTCTTGAACTCATCTCTCTTTTACGCTCTCTCTCTGCGTTAGGTGTTGCGCGCCAAAGTACCAGTGGAGGTGGCGAAGGCTGCGTTGACTTACGTTGGCGTCGCCTCTCTTGCAAGCTCACGACACACACACACACACACATGCATAGGATAGCACATCAGCATCGTCTTCTCCTCGTATATCTACCTTGTCTGAGCAACAGCGGGCGTTTCGCTCTTCGCGCTTTATTTTCTTGTAAACTCTGCCGTCGCCGAGCGTGAAGCACAGTCAAGTCGTGAGAACCGACTCCCACACGCGCACAGGGAGGGGGTGGA
The DNA here is from genome assembly GCF_000234665.1 of Leishmania mexicana MHOM/GT/2001/U1103. Taxonomy (NCBI): domain Eukaryota; phylum Euglenozoa; class Kinetoplastea; order Trypanosomatida; family Trypanosomatidae; genus Leishmania; species Leishmania mexicana. The sequence goes on from NC_018337.1 coordinate 1,477,606, forward strand.
ACGGCGCGCCCATATTCGACGGCCGCCACGCTGGCTTGGCTCCTTCTTTTTGCACGTGCATGAGCGGCGGCGCTGAAGGCGCCAACGTCACCCTCGCACCCGCTGCCTTACACCCGTTGGCGGACGCAAAGGAGGAGAGACGGGAGTGTGCTGGGGCGCGCACAGTGTGCCGCCCAGAGGGAAGGAGTAATCCCAAACAAAGACAGGACCTGGTGAGCACGACAATGAGCTTTAGTCGCCCGCAGCGGTCGCCGCACCGGACGCTGCGGCACTCGCGCACCGCCGCCCTGCTCACTGACCTCCATCTAGCGCGGCACAGCCGAAACTGCTTTCCACGCCGTCCCTTGCGTGCTTCTCACTCCACGCAGTGCCTCCTGCCCAACAACGCCGACGCCGCTGACAATGACGCGGCAATCCCCACCTCGTACTCCGTCACGACCTACACGACAACCACGTACATAAACTGTGAGGACGTCTCCGGCAGCGACTCCGAATACTCCGAGTACGACCTCGTCAATGAGCAGATGCAGGACTTCCTGCTCGACTCCGACGACACGTCTGACGGCGACGCCGAGGTGGAGGACATACTCGGTTTCGGGGCGGTTTTTATGGGTGGTTTGATCCCCACATGGTCGAGGGATGCTCACCACGCACGCGCATGGCGACGCACCACGAAGCCTAGCCGCCGACGGATAGCGAAGAAGTCGGAAAGCTGCTCATCGCTCTCGAACGCTGCACGGCCGACAGCGAGCTCGAGCACTACCATGCTGAGCGACTTGGACACCACTGTGAGGGAGGCAATGGGGACGGGTGGGGCCGCGCAGCGGCGCGGCACCCGCAAGCAGCGACGGGCGATGGCAAACGGTGAGCGGCGTTGGCTTGTGCCCCCTCTCTCCGCCGTCTCGGTGGAGGTCACCGATGGTGGAAACAATGGGCGAAGGCAGCTACCGTGGTTCACTGTCGTGTTTGACCTAGACGAGACGCTGGTTGGGGCCCGCTACGGCCCCATCCATCTGCGCCCCCACGTTGGCGAGCTGCTGCGGTCGCTTCACCGGCTCCCTGTGGAGATCATTGTGTGGACCGCCGGGACGGCGCACTACGTAAACCCCATTCTTCACGCAATCGGGCAAGCCTGCGGCCGACGGCAGTGGTTCCATCACATTATTAGCCGACATAGGCGCTGGTACCGCGGCGCCAACACGTGTGTGAAGGACCTCAAGCAGCTCGGTCGTCCTCTGGACCGCCTTGTTATGGTGGAGAATAACCCCATCTCCGCCCTCCCGCAGCCCTCGCTCTGCGTGCTCCTCGAAGACTACCTGCGACCAAATGCCGCAGACGAGTCGCTGTTGGTCCTGAAGGAGTTGTTTGAGCGACTGGCGCTTCAGTACGAGAGAGAATCACGCACCTCATCCGTGACAGACACTTGTGAGCAAGCGGCCGAAGAGGATTGGCCTGCACAACGGCACACGCGTTCGCCTAGAAACAGGTTACCGGATCCGACAACAGCTCGCACCACTGCCCTGCCCTCTTCAGCTCCTCCGTCGCTAGAGCTGCTCGTCCGCGATGATGCTGCACTGCAGCTGGTCGAGTTCCGCATGGAGGACATTTTCAAGGAGGACGGTGTGTCGAATCTTCAGCGGGCCGAGATGAGGGAGATGGTTGGAGGGGCGGACACATTGAGGTGCCTTTGCCTTTGTTATACACCGCCTCTTCTGCCTTCATCCACCGCTGCGGCAGCACCAGGTACTGCAGCACTGGTGTCATGCGTGTCGACGGCGATGCGCAGCTACGGATCCGTCAATCCACTGCGGCCGTTTTAGCAGAAATAGACACGATGTTCATGTGCGCGCTGCGCGACTCTCGATCACGCGGGAGCACAGTCCCTCCCTTCTTCCAAAAAAAGGATGTGCGTGATGCTGCGCGATGTACTTGACGTATGCTAGAGGCTGCACTGAGCCACTTTTCTGCTGAGATCCTTCGCCATCAAGCGCCGCTCTTGTCCTTTCTTTGTCCCCGGGCTCGATGCGGGCTTGCGTCAGAGACGGCGGCGTCTCCTCCTTCAAGATTTTCTTCTTGGTACCGATTGCAGCTGTGAGCGCCCGTGTGCGCGGCGTACAGGTGGCACCAGCGCCTGGCGAACGAGTGCGCGTCTGCACTCGGCTTCATTGGTTTGTACGACAGTCATCACACACCCCTCACCTGAAGCAGCTGCCACCGACGGACACGCCGACACGTGCAGCACATGTGCTTTCCGCACTCGCTCTGGTCACTGTGCGGGGCTCTGCAGAGCTCCGCATAACCCTCCGTGCGGTGGGGGTGGGGAACGGGAAAGTAATGCAAGAAGGTCCTGTCATGTGCTTGCAAGACGGGGATCTCTTGCAACTTGTTGCCTTCCCGCTCTCGCCCGCCTCCTCTCTCTCTGGCACCCTCCACCTATACCATCCTATCTCGTCGCGCTTCTGTTTCGTGATCAGTGATGCCGCCTCCCCACACCAGCTGTGCCTTGCAGAGTCCTCCGTTCTCGCTGCCGCCTTTCACACGTGTCTGCGTACAGCTTTGCGCCTCCCTTCTCTAGCGCAACAGACGCCTCTCTGTTATTCTTGTTCCCTTCCCTTCCCACCCCCTCCCCCTCTCTCGCTCACGTGCCTTTCCTTGCCGGTACCCACAAACACGCTACCACATCGGACCATTGCATCCGCAACGGCAGTTCTCCGGGCCTTTTCTTTGATCCTCTGTCCTGTGGCGACCTGCTGCGCCGTCTCTCCCGCGTCGCGCGTTGCCCTTGTCGCCTTCTCCGAGAGACGCTCATTCCCCCCGCCGTTTTTTCTGCTTTTCATCTTGTATGTCTGCTGTTGTTGTCCCCATGAAGTTTCATGGAAAACGAGGCAGCCGCGTTGCCTGGGCCCGCAAGCGCTCGCTGTGCGTGCTGGGGCTTGTATTCCTGCTCACCAGCTGGTTTGCCCTCCGCGAAATGCAAAGCACGTACAGGGATTCCCTGTCGGATATTCACACGACGGTCGAAAAGGGCGTCATCGACTGTCGTCCCGCCAACGTCTCTGTGGCGGTGACGTCGACCCTCATGAACACCGTCATTAAAGCTGTCGTCATTCCCATGATCCAAAATGATAGCAACACCATCATCGTCCCCGCGCAAGAGGTGAACCACGTCTGGGTGGACAATATGGTGCTGCATCATTTCAAGCTGGCCTCTCTCACCGTCCGCACAGGCGTGCCAGACGCGGAGAGCATGACGGTACGCGCCACGGGACTCGGTCTCGAGGTGAAGAAGTCGCGCTTCATCTTCCATTACATGGGTGTGAAGTGCAGTGGCACCTTCTGGGCGTCATTGAAGGGGACGGATGTCGATGCGGTGATGCGCCTCACCCTTCTACCAGAGGAACAGTGGAACGTGACTTTCCCGTATCTGGCGCTTAACTGGGGTCAGCTGGACGTCCACCACAAGTTGGACAGCGAGGTATGCAGTTTAGCGCAAAAGTTTGTGGAGCTGTTTACTGGTGAACTCGACGTCTTCGTAGCCTCAAAAGTAAGGAAAGTGTTGGATGAAGAGTTGCCGGGAAAGGCAGCTGAAGGGCTCAACGATGCCTTTGCGAAGTTTGGCATCCGTGCCATCACGCCGCCCGTGATGACAGACGATGCGATGGCCGTAACGCTAGACTTGAACCTGGTCGATTTCGGCTGCGCTTCGGCGCCTACCGCGTCAACCGTGCCTAACCTTGTGTCTCGCGACTTTGCTATACGCTCCACCGCGACGAGTGTGAACAACGCTCTCTACAATGCGGTACAGGCGCAGCGTCTGGAGGTGGAGAAGCACCTACCAGCAATGTGGAACACCACGTTATTAGCAGATGTTTTTCCTGAGGTGTACCAGGCGTGCCCGGGATGCAGACTGTACACGCTCGTGCAGGCAACAAAGGCACCTATACTCGATGTGTTGCACGACGGGGAAGTGTCAGTGCATGTCCAGGACCTCATTATCGGACTGTATGTGCAGCCGAACTCCACGGAGCATTCCTCGGCCTTATCTCACCTCATCACAGAAAAGCAGCTCATGCCGAGGGCAGGCTTCTCCCCCATCTCCCGGTTCTTTGCACGGAAAAAGAGGATCTCTTCACAGTACCACCGCCAGCCATTTGCAGTGCTGGCGATCGGGTGCTCCGCCGCATCTGGCGTCCGCAACCTCAACTCCAGCACAGGTCACTCGATCAGCTACGAACTACTTCCGGTGCGCGACGTTGCTGTGAAGGTGGTGGCGTCTAACATCGGTGATCTCAGCACGAAAGACCTGGAGAAACTCATTACCAAAGGGTGGAACGACCTCGCCGCACCGCTGGCCAACAGTGCGTCTCCGCTGAAGCTGCCGTTCTTTTTCCAGGAGACTGTGTTGAAGGTCGGACCCAACACCATTGAGGGCGGCGTGAATGTCAGCCTGATGGAGGAGTTTCTGCAGGCCGTTTTGTCGATCCTGTAGAGCAATCACGGAATGAAGAGTAGTGGACGCGTGGAAAGCGTGGGGGAGAGGTGGGGAGGGTCCTCCAACTGCTGCAGTCGCACGTGTACATCGCCACGAACCAAGACGACGAAGGCAGTTGATGGAAGGCGACGTGCACGACTTCTCCCCCTTGCAGGCTCGCTTCTTCTTTTTTTTCTGTCTTCGGGTTTGTTGCATTGGCTGTTTCTAGTGGATATCGGTGTCTCTCTCGTTGCTGTTTCCACGCCACCGGTGCGCATCATGTCCTGCCCCCCTCCCTTTCGTCGTATGCCTCCGCGTCTGTCTCGTGTGTGCGTGTTGGCGACTTCAACCAAAAAAGGTCGCTTGTCTTCTTCACAGACGCCGAGCGGCATCGCCGCCTCTCTCTCGCCCATCTTTCACTGAACCATTCATTGCTGGTGTATGTGCGTACTTTGTTCCCCTCTACAACCCCCTCCCCCACCTGTCGTGGTGTAGCCGTCGCCACTGTTGTACGTCAAGTGCTTTTTCCGTTCTGCGAGTACCTTTCTCTGCGCCATACCCGGATGCTTCTCCCTCTCTCGTTGTTCATCTCCGGTGTTTTCCCTGCTGTCCTCTCCTCTGCCGTATTTCCTTTTGTGTTTATCCAACCTCCACCACGTTGTCCAACCGAACATGGATGCGCTTGTTGCCATCAACGAGGACATGCCATGACTGTTTGCTGGAGAAGGAGCGAGAGGAGACGTACCAGAGGACCCCTCCTCCATGCATCCATCTTGTCTCTGTCGCTGCATGGCGCTCGACTCCGTCTGCTTTGTTTCCTGCGACCGTTGTGTTCTCCCTCACACACACACACACACGCACATGCTATTGCTATCCCCCCCCTCCCCCATCATTTGTGATGTGTGCGGCGCTCGATGTTTCTTCAATCCATTTTGCTTTTTTTTCGCTATGTTTGCTCGCACGCCCCCTCTCCTCCTCCCCCTCTCTCCATCCCCGATGCTGGGGTGAGGGCTGAGGCCTCAGTGCCTGCTATCTCTCGTTGTTTGGTACTCCGCTGTCTGTGTGGGAAGAGCCAAGCAGTCCTCCCCACTCACCCCATCTCTGCCCAATGGTGAATCACTTCTTGTAGTGTCGACGGTCAAGTAGTGACGGCGCAGGAAAGCCAGAGCGACGTGCGACAGTGAACACATTCGTGGCATCTGTGTGATAGGCAGAGCGTCAGCGTGACTCGAGCGCATTTCTCACCCTTCCCTCGCTGCCCACTGGTGTGGGGAGCCTGGGCCACCCCGAGGGAGAGACGGCTTGCTAGGTATCGGCCGGCACCGTGAGGGAACGACTGTGAGGCGGCCTGCGCAGTGGATGGGTGGGCCGAGCTTGAGGCAGGGGCCGTGCTCAGCTGACTGAGCCGGCGCGTTGCCGGCAATGCGTGTGTGTCTGCTGCTGGATTGTACCCCGCGATGTTCCCCTGTGAAACAGGTCAGAAGTGGTGTGGAGCTGAACATATGCTCTGTGCGAGGAGGTGGACGCGTTGGAGAACGAGGGAGCAAACTGTCTTCGTGCCCTCGTGTACCTCGCTGGGGCATCTACTCACCACAGTTGCCGAATATTCATGAACACCCTCCCCACCCCGTTTTTTGCCGCTCACTTCAGGGGGGAGATCGATAGAGAGAGCGACAATGGCAACGTCGTCCGCTGTTTTGCATCGTTCCATGCGATCACCGATGTGTTGGCGTGAATGATCGTCGGTGCCACAGCGCGTGCTTGATCGCAAGACATGATTGCCGGCGAAAGCGGCGACGTGCTCAAAGTACTCAGCGCCCACAGGGAGAGACACGCGAAAGAACAATAAAAAAAGAAGTTGTAACGGTTTCTTTCGCGCCACACCAACATGAGCGGATCATGCGCGTGTTGCGCGCGCTCTCGCACCAACGCAGGCATGCGCGTGGCGAGGTTTGGCGCTCCCGCCACCTCCCCCTTTCCCCCGTCTTTTTTTATTTTCGTTTTCAACGGTGCAGCGGGGGACGGTTGGCGTCCTGATCCAACACACAGATCGAGAGGCACTTTCAAAAGGGTCAGCGATGACGGCTGTCTCTGTTGACGTCACTGTTAACACATACACCTGGCAGTGTGTGCGTGTGTGCGACCCCCCCCTCCCCTTACACACGCACACACTACACATCGTCGCCTTCTGTTGCGCCTGCGCCTCTGTGACCCAAAGCTTCTCTCGCTCTCACACACACGCTTTTTCTTCGTCTTTATCGCTCCCGTAACTCGTGTGTCCCATGCGACGGCTATCACGGGTCTTCTGCCGGTGTCTTCCATGGACTCAAACTCCCGTGCACTCTTCTTTTCGGCACTGCTGTGTGCTGTGAGCCCTCACTCGTACGCCGCGCATCGCCTGCAAGTGCCGACCTACCGCCGCAACCACCGTACCCACACACGCGTGCAAGGACGGCTGCGGCGCGGATCTATCACACAAGCTGGATCTTCTTGGGCGAGGGAGGAAAAGCACCATTCAAGCACGCAGGGGGCGGACGGACGAGCTGAGACGACGACTTTAAAGCAAGGGGGCCGCGACGGCTTTCCTCTATCGCGTCTCCTTATTGCCGACTCAGTGCGTCTGCGACGTTGCCTGCTCCACTTTTTATTTATTCTCCCCAAGAAGTGAAAAACAAAACAACGGTTTTCTTTTGTTTGCAGCACGTTGCCTGGCTCACTCATCACCCCCACCGCACGCATTCTCGCCCACGCGCCGCCTACGCTACCCCATCTTTATTCATCCCGCTTTCGTATCTAGGCATACACTCACACACACAGTCCAAACCCGGTGACACGGACGTCTGGGAGGTGCGTATCATCAAAACGCCAAAGCAAAGTAGCAATCTCCTTTTTTTCGTCTTCCCGCTTGATTTCCTGCCTCGTGCTGCGAGAACGGAGCCTACACACCGGCGCGCACCACTTTTGCATCGGAGGCGGCGTGGTTGCTAAACCAATACACGAAGCACACACACACACACACACACACATAGAAACGCGTCTCTGTGTGCGCTGGCGCGCGTGCGGACCAACTAGGATATCGGCGTCATCTGCATTCTTCGGCTTCTATCCACCCCATCCGCACGCGGCGTTGGCTAATTGAAGCAGGGGAAAAAAGGAGACAGCGTGAGACAGAGAGTTGAAGAGACGTGTGCGGTGCTGTTTGCTGACGCTGCTGCGCCGCCTTCACCCACTTTTTCTGTGATTGGCGTTATTAGTGTAGACCCACTCTATGCGCAACTCTCACGCGTCAACGTGATTTTTCTGTGTCCGTTCGCGCAAGTGCTTTGAACGGCGTCTGCTCTCCTGTCGTTCTCCTTCTGCTTCTCCTTTTTTTCGATTTCTGTGCGTGTGTCTGGCCTCTCTCCCTCCTGCACCGGGGAACGCCAGAGGACGGAGAGGAGCCGTCCCGTATCGGGACTCTGACGACTGCTCTTTTTCTGCGTTCGTGTGTGTCTCGCGCTCTGATCCTTTTTTCTCTCCCTGTTTTCCGACTACACGCCAGCGTTTTTTTAATTCGCAGCCACCGAGCACGCGCTTTGCCTCCACTCGAGTTTTGTATCTGCTTCTGTTCTTGTTGTTCGTGTCGTGTTCGAGGCGCTGCGCTGCCTCTCCGTCCTCGCGCCGCCCTATCTTTGGCTACTGATCTCTGTCGCCCTCACTGTCGCCGCCTTGCTTGCTGTCTGAGTTCGTTGTTTTGCATGTGTTGTGACACATCCGCCCGTCTCCCCCGCTTTCCAACCTCCTCTCCCCTTTTTCTCTCTTAACTCTTGGCACTGACTCCTCTCATCGCGAACGGCCCACAGTGTCGGCACCCGCCCTTCTCCCGTTGCCCTCTCACTTCGCTTTTTTCCGTTTCACGGGTCCTCTGCCTTTCCTTGCTGCGTCTTCTCTATCGTGCCAGCGTCGGTCTGTCGAAGGCTGTCCGTGAAAGAGTCGTTCCCGAGCTTTGAGCAAGTGGCAGGTGCACACGCGAGGATCCTCACGTCCTTGCTCTCTCCGCCTTGATTTTCGCTTTAGCCTGCGGTGGAGCGAGCAACGTTGTGGCGGCCTGTGTCAGTGTAGTGGTTGCGTCCGCTCACGTCGCATTCACGCGCAACTCCCGTTTATACACTCTGCATCTGACGAGGTGACGCGTGTAACTCTTTCCCCCTTACCGAGCGGTTACGGGTGAGGCACCTCGCGCGGTGTATTCAACATCTTTCACGCATACTTCAGCGGTTCGCCGGCGTTCACGCACGCACTGTAGCGACGCACAATGGCAGAGACGCTAGCCCCCAACGACGTGGGTGGTATCTCGGTCACAAAGCTCTTCAGCAGCGATAGCACCGCCGCGTTGGGTCAGCAGCTCAGTTCCATCTTCTCGAATCTGAATAGCACGCCGAATGACCGACAGCAGCGCGCGGAGGAGTGCCTCAGCGCCTTGACAGACACCCTTTTCCTTCACCAAAATGAGCTTGGCGCGAACGAGTCGCTGCACGAGCGCATCATTGTCCTCATCGACGGCACCTTCCGCGCCTCCGTGGACAAGGGATGTAGCTCGTTTCGCGTTGTCTTTGACGTGAAGTGGAAGGATCAGCACGAGAAGAGAAATCGCTGCTTCGTGCTGCTGCTGAGCCGCGCATTCAAGTGCACCACGCCAGAGGACTGCCTGAAAGTAATCCAGTGTCTCGGTGAGGTACTCGAGGACAACATTCGCACGACGACAGACCTTTTAGCTGATCACGTCGAGCCGCTCCTCAGAGACCTCTTTGCCGCTGACGTACACCGCCGCACCGTCGCGTGTGAGGTGCTTGCCAAAATCGTTTCGACAACAACCTTCATCATTAAGCGAAACCCGACACTGCTGGAGCTTCTGACATCATCGTGTGCGCCGCTGGTGACGCTGAAAGATGCGATGGAAACTCGAAACCTGTGGCACCGCACGGCGCTCATCCGCCTCACCTCCGCTCTTGTGGAGAACTGCTACGAGGTGACACCGGCAGTGGCGAAGGACGTGGCCGACCTCGTCTTTCGCTACATGGGTGCCGCGGCGGATGAGTCGCAGCTGGTCGGCGTTCTCTCTGCTCTCATTCACGTTGCCGTCACGCCAGCGTTTGTTTCGGCTCCGTGGGATCTGCCACAGCTTGTGCGCTTTCTCTGCGAGACGGACTGGTCCGTCTATGCTGTCGCCACCCGCGTCGCCGCCGTCGCTGCCATAAACAAAGTGGCCTTTTTCATTTGCCAAGAGCCTAAGGAGTGCTATGAGGCGCTGCGGACGCGTTCGCTGGAGTTCATCTCGGGGGACGACGCTGTGGAGGTAGTGACGGAAGGGCTCGAGCTTTTGAAGGATATGCAGGTGCTGGAGAGGGAGCTTCACTTCAGTGGCGCCGTGGTGAACGCGCTCTGTGCGTGCATCCAGCGGCTTCCGCACTTGCCGATCATCTATGAGTTGCTGGAGCTCATTCGGGAACGCTACGGCAATCTCCAGGTAGAGCCGATCTACTCTCTCTTAGAAGGCTACCTAGACACCAAGCAGGAGCTGCTTAACTTCGGCAAGGTGAACGCGCTGCTGCGCTTCGCTGGGCCGCGGATTCGCTTGGACGACCCAAGGCTCGCACAGCTTCGCATCAACGTGGGCGCCAACCAACCGGCTCCCGTGATCCTGCACTCACTGCCACTGCTGACAACGTTACAGCGGACGGAGCAGCTGCACGAAGTGCTGGACATTCTCTCGCACGAAGACCGGGGCGTGCGGCGCGTCGCCGTCTCCACAGCGCTGGAGCTGTGCGTTCTCGTAATGGAGCGCAACAAGTTTCGAAACGCCACGCCAAAGGGCAACGTGCAACACCTGCAGTGGCTGGATGATGAAGTGAGGAACGCGGTGGAGCGTGTGCTCGACGTCGCCGTGGCGGACCGTGACCCGGAGATTCGACTCTGGGCGCTGCAGCACCTCACCGTGCCCTTCTTCCCATACCTGTGCCTTTCCGACAACCTGGATGCCATCTTTATGGCACGCAACGACAATGACAAGGCAACACGGGATCAGGCACTGATGCTGCTGTGCCAGCTTCTCCCGTATCACCCGACGGCTGTGCAGCCGCAGCTGCAGCGTGCGCAGGAGTACATGCTGCACGACGTCGCCACCATGGACGCGTCCGTGTCCTTTGCGGTGTGCAAGGCTGCCCTACTGAAGATGTGTGTGGACCACGATGCCCTCCTCATTAAGGGGAGCACCGTCGAGGCGATTGTGCTGCGGCGGCTGGAGGCGCAGCCCTTCATCTCTCGATCGCTCTCCATCGCTTTGCTGCAGCTCATCCGCTCGATCCTGGAGCGGAGAGCTTCGCAACACCACTCCGACTTCCATTCGTTTCTGCGGCCGCTCCTCCTCATCGTCAACGGTGGCGACTCGTGCACACGCCGCCGCGAGGCGTTGGAGACGCTGACGGCCTTCATCAGTCACATCACCAAGACGGACATTTCAGGGCTGAGTGAGGTGTACCGAGCAGCCGCCCGCATCATCCGCCGCGAGACGGAGGAGGAGGAGTCTGTGACGATCGCTGCCATGAAGGTGCTCAGCTCCATCGGGGCTGTGACCCCGGTAAAGATGCGCCACGTCTTCCGCATGGTGGAGTCGGACGAGATGGAGGAGGAGGAGGAGGTGGTGACGCCGGCGCTGGCTCACTGCAAGCCGCGGCTGCGTATTTCCACGGATATGCCGGAGCGCTACCCCTCCGTCGTGCTGTACTACCTCGTTCGCTCGCTGCAACTTGCGTTGGATCCGAAGCAGCAGGTGGACACGCTGGTAGCGGTGCGGACGATGCTGCACGATGTGGAGGGCAAGGTCAAGCTGAACCTACTCACTCAGCTACTTCCGCAGCTGCAGACGTGGCTGCGCGACTCGGAGCGTGCGTTTCTGTACGAGACGGTACTGGGTCTGATGAACGACCTCGCCATTCTGCTTTGTCAGTTTAAGGAGACTGTAGCTCCCTCAGTCGGCTACGAGCTACTCCGGTCTGTGCAAGCCTTCTGCCTTCTCCCGCAGGCGAGCCAGAAGCCTTTCAGCGCGTACGTTGTGCAGCTACTCGACAGCCTGGCGAAGGGCATCCCTGCGCAGGAGATGCGGGACAATCGGTGGGCCATCGAGTTTATTCACCAGCGACTCTCGCAGAACAAGAACGACCTTGACCTGGTGCACCGCGTTGTCAAGTCCCTCGAGTCCTTCATCGCAGTAATGCACGAGAAGGAGCTCCAGATGATCCTGCCCCACGTGCTGCAGTGCATCGAGCCGGCGAAAGCATCTCCGGGTGGCAAGCTCTCCAAATTGAAAGACATCAACGACGCCTGTTTCGACTTCTTGAACTTTGTCATGGCGAAGCAGCTGACCCTTGTGAAGCACTGCTGTGCGCAAATTGTGCACACCATCATGTGGTACATTGAGCTGGCGGACAGTGATGAGGAGATGGATGTCGGCCTAAACACGCTCGCGACGCTGGTGGACACGGTGAAGTTACCGGCAAAGCGATTTATCATGCCCATCGAGCGCGTGGCCGTGCGCAACGGCTTTCCGCCGCAGTACTTCATCAACCTTGTGAAGAGCGCTGCCGGTGGAGCAAAGACCCGCATGACGACATCGAACGGCACAGGCCTCAACCCGGACCGCCCCATTACGGTGGTGTCGCACCTGCCGCGTCTGTCACAGGCCGAGTTCGAGCAGGAGATGCGTAGCACGCCGCGCTCGGAGAAGGTTCTCATCGACGTGCTCGACGTCCGTCACGACCACGGCCAGACCATGATCGACTTCCGCTTTCACCCCGGCACGGACACGGCGGCGTGCTGCAACCTTTTCAGCCGCAAGGCCACCGACAACAAGTCCGCCATGCGCCGCAATTTGGGTATTCTGCGCGTGGAGCAGACGGAGGAGAGCCCACGCCCGGTCGGGGCAGAAGTCGTCAAGGCGCTTGCGAACTTGCCGGTGGCGAAGACAAAGAAGCGAGAGCAATCCTGGGTGTTGTGGCTGCACAACGCTACGGTGACGCTTCTGCGTAATTCTCCGTACGCCGTGCTGCGGGACACCTGCACCGTCGCAGACCGCAACACGGAGCTGGCCAGGGATCTTTTTCCCTTCGCCGTGGCAGCCGTGTGCGGGCACCTAGACACGCCGCTGCGGGCGCAGCTTATGGACATCTTTGACCGCGCGCTTGCTGCGGCACCCGCCGACGTTAAGCAGGGGCTCTTCTGCTTTGCCGAGTTCATGGAGAGCGAACGCGATGACAACCGCGTGAAGCTTGTCAAGGTGATGCGGGAGAGTGTGTTCAACGTGGATCGCGAGTCGGCCAGTCAGAAATTCGGCATCAACTACGACCAGGACCCGGAACGAGGTGTTATTGTGACGAAGCTCGCCCCCAACGGCCTCGGCAACCGCGCCGGTGTCCCGATCGGGGCGCAGTTGCTCGCTATCAACGATAACCCGGTGCGCGCGGTCAGCGATATTCGGGGCCTCATTGAGGGACTGACGCACACGGAGCTTTTACTGTCCTACGAGGTGGAAGAGAAGACGAAATCGAAGCCGAAGCCGCTCATGAACTTGGAGGTTCTGGCGTCGGTCGCCTTCAGTGGGGAGATGCACATCAAGGCCATCTACTTCAACGAGGTGCTCTTCGAGAGCCTCTCCAGCAAGATCTGCACCATCGCGGACCGCAAGGACAGCCAGATGCGCCGCGTCATGACGATTGCCGAGGATCTAATTCAGTACTACCGGCACTTGAACATGACCATGACAGCTAACGGGCTGCTGAAGACACTCACGCGCAAATTTTCCGATGAAATCTTTGCACCGGAGCAGTTCGGCTTCGAGGAGATCGCGTCGCTGGAGCAGCTGAACTGGTGGAGCGAGGCGCTGCGGCGATACGAGGCGCGGATGGCCAGCTTCGGCACCCGTTGCCTCGAGGTGGCGTCGCTTGTCGGCGTGCTCCGGTGTGAGCAAGCGTTGGGGCACTCGAGCCGCGTGCAGCAGCTCGCCGAGCAGTACTGGGAACAGCTGCCGCCGGACGCGCAGCGCGAGGTGGCGCCTTTCCGAGCCAAGGCAGCTTTTTGCCTTGGGGCGTGGGACACCTTTGATGAACTGGCGTTGGACAAGCGCATGCAGAGCTGCTTCGGCGTCGTCGAGCGCTGCGCCGCGCTGTTTCGGGCTGAGTGCCACGACGAGCTCTTGCGGTACACGGACAAGGTGCGCGAGTCGATGCTCGAGTCCTTCGCCGACTCGATGAACGAGAACTACAACCGGGCATACGAGGGCATGACGCGTCTTCAGCACTTGCGCCATTTCGAAGAACTCGTCTCATTTACCACGGCTTGCGAAGAGCGACAGGCGCTGCTGAAGCGCGTGTGGCATCGCCGGCTCGTGCAGATGTCCTCCCGGCCGGACGACCTCATGACGGTGCTCTCCATCAACTCCCTTGTGCTCGAGCCGGAGGACGACCTGCACTCGTATGTGTATGTCATCCGATGTCTGTGCAAGTCGCAGTGGTTCTCCCACGCGGAGCACCTCCTGCAACGGCTGTTGCGTGAGAACGCGTCTCTCGAGGTCGTATGCGAGTGCGACCCGGAACTGATTCACACCTACATCAAGTACGTATACCTCGCCAAGGACAAGCACGGAGCGTACGTGGAGCTGAAGAACATCCTGTCCGCCGTCGAGGTCGACCCCGAAGACCCGCGGGCCGAGATGTGGGGGCAGTGCTGGCTGCTGCTGGGGGAGTGGACCATGTATCTCTTCCCCGAGTGTGGCGAGGAGGCCATCAAGGAGCTCATGTGCGCCACAGAGCTGGGCCCCAACAGCGCCGCCGCCTTCCACTCGCTGGGCATCCTGCACTGCGACCTCGCCCGAGACCCGAGCACGCAGGGCGAGGTGCAGAACAATCACCTGATCTGCTGCATCAACTCCCTTTTCAAATCCATTCAGCTCTGCAACGACGTACCGGGCAGCCTCGTGATGCAGGATGTACTACGCATTCTCTCCGTCTGGTTCGCCAACAGCGGCATACGGGAGATCAATGAGGCGGTGCATCACGGTGTGCAGGTGGTGGCAGACCACGTGTGGCTGAACGTGGTGCCGCAGCTCATTGCCCGCATCGGCATAGAGGCGCGCTACGCTCGAGCCATCCTGACCGACCTGCTCATCCGCGTAGGGTCACAGTACTCTCACGCCCTCATCTACCCTCTCACGGTGGCCGAAAAGTCGCCAGACGCGGTGCGGCGGCACATGGCAGAGCGCGTAATCATGGGCATGCGCGACATCCCGGAGAACGACCGCATTGTCAAGGAGGCGTCTTTGGTGAGCAACGAGATGGTGCGCATCGCCATTTTGTGGACAGAAAAGTGGCACGCGGCGATTCAGCAGGCGGCCTACAAGCCAACCAACACGGCCGCTATCTTCTCCATGTTGCAACCTCTGTACAAGGAGCTCGACCGCGCCTCCACCCCGAACGAGCTCAGCTTCAGGTGCAACTTTGGGCAAACTCTGCGCCGCGCCAAGGTGGCCCTGGAGGAGGCGAACTCGGAGGAAGCGTGGGGGTTCTTGCGGCAGGTGTACGCGCAGCTGCGCCGCGGCGTACTAGAGCGGCGGCTGTACATGAGCGACGTCTCGCCGACGCTGGATGGCATTCAAGACAGTATTGTGGCAGTGCCCGGCACCTTCGAGCATGACAAACCTCTCATCACAATCCGCAAGTTCCACAGCCGGGTATACGTGATGCCGTCCAAGCAGAAGCCGCGCCGCATCGGTCTCGACGCCTCTGATGGGAAAAAGTACCGCTTCTTACTCAAGGGCCACGAGGATATGCGGCAGGATGAGCGCGTCATGCAGTTCATTCGACTCATTGATACCATTTTCCAGTCCGATAACGCGGCTAGCGCGATCGGACTGAGCATCCCACAGTACGCCGTGATTCCGCTCACCGACAACGTCGGCGTTGTCGGGTGGGTGGAGAACACAGAGACGATCTACAAGATGCTGGAGACCTACCGGCAGGCGCACGAGGTTTCCATCTACGAGGAGGTCAACATTATCATGAAGAAAGGTGGACTGGACACAATCGAGGACTACCACCGACTACCGAAGCAGCAGCGAAAGGCGCTGCTGAACTATGCGATGGAGAACACGCCAAAGAACGAGCTGCGCCACATCTTCTGGGATCACAACGACACGTGTGAGCAGTGGCTGAGCTACCGGCAGACCTACGGTCAGACACTGGCTGCCATGTCTATGGTCGGCTACGTGCTCGGCCTCGGTGACCGCCATCTCAACAACCTGATGCTGCAGGGCAACGGGACGGTGGTCCACATCGACTTTGGCGACTGTTTCGAGGTGGCCATGCATCGCGCCCTCTACGCCGAGGCCGTTCCGTTCCGCCTGACACGTCTGCTGGTCTGCGCTCTCGGCATCACTGGCGTAGATGGTCTTTACCGCATGACATGCGAGCTGGCTATGAAGAACCTCCACCGCCACAGCGAGAATCTGCTGTCGATTCTAGAGGCCTTTATCTACGACCCTATCATCAACTGGCGACTCAACACGGTCAACGATGTCACGGAGAAATCAGGGTCCAAGTCGACGCAACAGGAGAGCAACAACGCCGGCACCGCTGCACTCGCAGAGGAGACTGCTGCGGCGACGTGCTTGGGTGTCGACAAGGCAGCTCAAGCGGAGGCGAAACCTGTTGCGATGCAGCTGTCCAAGTCCGTTTCGAAGCCGGCGCCGCACTCCATCTTGCCAGGGGAGAGCCAAATGTTCGAGCATGGCGAGGAGACGCGCAACCAGCAAGGGGACTTGGCCCTAGCACGAGTGCAGGCGAAGCTCACCGGCCAGGATTTTGGTGTGGTGAACAGCTCCTTTTCTATGATGCGCTCCTCGCGCCGTCTGGAGGCTGGCGGCTCCCAGCAGCAGGGGTCATCGTGGGGCTCGAACAGTCTCGCCGGCTTCACCGACTCGCCCAAGGACTCGTTCGCAGCGCCGCTCCTGACCACCTACCTTTCCCTTCGTGTGTTGAACGGGGGTGCGGAGAGCCTCGACGTGCCGCACCAGGTGGACCGCCTCATTCAGGAGGCAACGAGCCTCGACAACCTATCGGACGCGTTTCTCACCGGCTGGGCACCCTTCTGGTAGATGATCGGCAGCGCACATGCGTTTCCGAGAGGCTCGTCAAGCTCAGCACACGACAATCGTGGATCAGCCACGGCATATGCTGCATATGCAACGAAGTAGAACGCGTAGAGGCGTACTGTACTCATGACGGCAGCCTACGGGCTGCAGCCTCGGTGTCCCTCAGGGTGGCAGGCGCCGTCATTTTGCTGCTCCTGCCAACACCTCTGCAGCCTTCGTGATGCTGCGCAGCTGCGGCTCCTCAATTTGCCGCAGTTCATAGGTCTCTTTTTTTGTGGTTGTTTTCAGTTTTCTTCCTTTGCCGTTTCTCCACCGCTTTATACTGCGATGGCAGCCGTTCTACGGACGAGGGCATTGCCCAGCTTGGGAGCGCGTACGAGGCACATGGAATCTGTTCTGTGTCCCTCTCGCCTCCTCTCGCTTCGTCTGTGGGCGAACCTTTCCCATTGTTCTCTAGTAGGAAATCAACGCCTGAGCAAATCGAAAAGAGGTCACTGCCGCCTCGGATGCCGGCGCATATTTTCAACGTCTCGGCTGTGCGTGGCAGCACTGCGGCGCATCGTGGTGGCTCTTCGCGAGATGAGGATGGTGCGGGTCGAATCAAGCAGCTTGTCAGGTTCCTCACATGCAAACCGCACGCCTGCTGGTGGGGGACTCGTCTTCTGGAGTGTTCTGTTTTAGTGAAGTGCATACTCGGATGGGATAGAAACGGAAGCGGTGCAGACGCGGCGCCGGGGCATCTCCGCTGAGCCTGTCGTTTCCACCCAGTGCCCATTAGCGTGCTTTCTTTGACTACGCAAAGGTGCGCCCTACACGCGCACCCTCGTGTTTCGAGGCCTTTTTTCCGGCGGTCTTTATGCCGTGTCTTGTCCCTAGTTCCGTGACGCGCCGCACGCAACACTTGCTTTGCGCAACGCATCCCTGCATCTCCGCGTCCAAAACGTTTAGCTACCTCCTTCCCTCTCGCTCTCTTCGTCCCTCTCGTTGCCGCTCACCGGTGCTGCTCGTGTCCTGTTCTCTTTTCAACAAGCACGAAAGACGTACCCGCTCATGCAACCTGCAACACAGTGCGGTAACCTCCCCCCCTCACTCCCCCGCATCGATAGTGTCCGTCCATAGGCGGCAGCTGAACTCCCCGAGAAGACAATCACATAAGCAGTGACATGGGCGCCAGTCCTTCTTGTCTTGCGTGCCCGTCCCCTGCGTCCGCATCGGGCGATTTCTCCCCTCTGCGGTGGCCTTTGTGCAACCGGGTATCTTCCTAGATTCCTTTAACAAAACGCCCCGCCCTCCGGCGACCACAGCGATGCCGCTTGAGCACAACAGCGTTCGCTGCTAGATGCCGGGCCTCCTGGTGGATGGCGAGCGCCGGCCACCTGCTCGACGTGCCTGACGACTGGAACCAGCGCTCCCGGGAGAACATGTGCGGCGCAGAAGGTTCTGGCGTGGGTCAGGTGCGCGAACGGACTGAACAGGGTGGTTGACTCGTGCGCTGAAAACTTTCCGTCACTTTGCAACGTTGGCTGACCAACGAAAAGGGTAGAGAGCATGCTCGTCATTATGCAGGGCATGCTGACAGATGATGCCTGCGAGCCTTGTCTTCGCCCGCGTTTTCAGTTGTAGTGGCTTGCGCGTTCCATGCGGAACCTTTCGAACGCACCGCCAGGGATCGACGGCGTTATGGACGTGATGCTACTAAATCGAAAGCGGCGCCACATCTTGCTGCTCATGGATGCTACGCTGGCCCCCCACGGAGGTGCTCGGCGCATTCAAGGCTATCGTGGAGGATATGAAGGATGTGGAGACGACGGTCGCGCAGGTGGGGTACCTGTGTGATCGTTTTGAGTCAAGGGAGGCGACGCAATGCCTCGTTGACGAAGCCTGTATCCCCTTGGCGTACAGGGGACTGGACAAAGGGCGTGCTTCGTGAGCAGTCCTGCTGATGTATCCAGAAGTACGACGACCGGTGACCACCCATGCTCGTTTCGTAGGCGGTGGAAGAGGCAGAGGTTGGCGTGAGTGTTGCGCAGCATTCCCTGGCTTCGGCTCTGCGAGGTTCGGTCGTGCAAAAAAAAAATAGGCAGTCGAAATGGTGCCGACATCCAGCCCTTCGTGAGCACCGTGTGGGGGGAGAGGAGGGGGAGGGGGGAAGAAGTTCTCTCTGCTTCGCATCAGATGTGCGATTGCGGCGGCGCGTGGAGTGGTGAAGAGACGCTGCGCTCACTCGGCTGCAAAGACGTTGGGAAAGCCCGCCGGCGTTTTGTGCAGCGGAGGGCGTCACCTTCTTGAAGAGGTACTTCTCGGAGAGGGTGCAAATTCACTTGATGGAGAACGGCATCTTTGTGATGGACCAGGGTGTGCGCAGCTGCGCCAGATCCGGGTCGGTGTTGCCACAGGGGGGAGGTGTGCTCTCTGTGTCCATGTGGAACGCGGTCGGCCACACGCTACCCGCTGCAGTCGAGGGGCACGTGTGGGAGCCGCGGTGCCGAGTCGCTCTCATCTGAGGCGATGGCACCGTTTCGATGAAGGTGCAGGAGCTCTTCTTCGTGCAACCACACCTGTTCTCGGTGGGCCGAAATGGCGACATTGCGTCATACAACTGGGGCGGAATGATGAAAGGTATGCGCAGCGGCAAAGAGGCTGCGACTCCGGTGATGCCAATACCCTCGTGTGACAGCGCCGGTTCTGCGCGAGCGTCACATATTAGTGAAGAAGCCAGTGATTGTGGGGGTGACGCGGGCTTCCCGCGAGCTGCTGTTGAGCACATGGGTGAGCTGGTACACTGTGGCGACTGTGGTGCACAGTTGCGTCTCGCCAGACATCCAGCATGTTCTTTCTTCCATTGAGGAAGTTGCGGTTGGCGGCGACGACGCCTCTTTCTGTGTGTGCTGGCAGTTGCGTAGCCGTACAGGTGACGTGCCCATGCCCGTGTGCGTGCGCCTGATAAAACGCAAGATGGCGGTGGGGACGGCGTGCCACGAGTACCCGCAGGATTCACACGCCCCGCATTTGCCGATGTGTGAAGCAAAGGGATGTTGTCTCATGTGCTCGTGGTTCAGTTGTTCTTCTCCCTCCACTCTTTCCCTTGACGGCCGAGGGGGAGGAGAGGACAGTCTAGCGGCCACGTCTGTTTCTCCACTGCCGTCTGCTGGCCACTGGGCTACGAGGCTGCCTTTTTCATTTTTTTTTCGACTGCGCAATGGTCTCTGTGTGTAGGTGTGGAGGGAGGGAGGAGGGGGTTTAGAGTCACCCACTCCGTCCCGATCCTTCTGTTATCTGGTCATGCCGATGTGGGTGTCCTCTCTCCGCTGACTCTGGTAATTTGTTTCTTCCTCGTTCTCTTTTCTGATGGAACGGCTCACGTTGGTGTCAGGACTTCCCTGTTGCCGCTTCTCGCGCAGCGTCGAGATGCGAACAGCGAGGGTGGCGACAGACACCGCCATGAGACCCGTGCACAGCTGCGAGGATGTTGGAACGAAACGAAAAAAAAAGTGAGCCGGAGGGGTCCATCGTGCCCCAAGAAAGACGGCATGTTTCTGGTGGCATCACTGACGGCGAATCAGCACTCGGTGTGTCGTCAACGTGCGACTTGGTTGGAGCACTGCCGCCAGCTCATCTCTCCGCGGCCAAGCCCACAGAGTCTTGCCTGCGCGAACCGTTGGTGCTCAGGGGAGGTGTTGTAGACGCACCCGATCATCTGCCGACCTCTCCGACTCGCGCACGGAGTAGCTGGTCGCTGCTCTTGGCTGATGTCGGCTCGAGAGTCATTCACGATTTGGGCGATCGCGGTGGTTTCCGCGGTTTCTTTCATTCGCCCCCTCCCCTCTCCAACTCGCTCAACACACACCGGGCTTCACCGCTTTGTCCCACTCCTTCTCCTCGTGCACGAAATGTTCCATATCACGTTCATAGACATGTGTGGGCAACGGATCGCGCTTTCTCCCAGCCACTACATAACCACTCGTACCGCTACAGCAACCAGATCAACATTCATTGCCATAGATACGTGCCGCTACGACGTGCTGCGCTCCTGAGCTACAGCCAGATATAAACGCCATTCAGCACTGGCCTCGCAGGGTACTCCCGATTTGCTTCTGCTCCTCGGCGGCTGCACCTTCTGCGCCACTGCACCTCGCTCCCTCCCCCCTCCTATTTCCCGCTCTGTCTTCTCTTTTTTATCTGTGTGTCCTTGCGCACGGCTATCTTTTTTTTTGATGTCCGCTGCCCCCCCTGGACGCAGCGACAGTGCGTGGGAAGTGCCCTCGGCTGACGCCTCGCGCGAATCCCAGCCACTTCAACTTGCATGCGGTGCAGGCGGCCTCGCCACGAGATGCAATTCGACGCATGCAAAGAAGGAACTTCATCCCCATCTAGATGCAATTCACCGAGAGTTGGAGGAGCTGAAGCAACGCCGTGAGCGGCTGGAAGCTCAGCGCAAGGAACTACTCGAGGGAGAGCACGAACACGCAGAGGGACAGCGGGCGGGATACATTTCGGGCAGCGTGTCGACGCATGCGGGGGTAGCGAGGTCGCACTCAACTTCCGGTCTTACCTTTGTCCACCCCCGCAGCGAGATGGAGTCGCTCACCGCCTGCTCCGGATTGCACGCACCGCATGAACGCTATTCTAAAAGTGTCTGTCAAGACTCAGCTGTGCTTGCCAACATGAAACCCATTCCATCCGAGACGGAGCGGCGACGTCTGTTGAAGGCAACGCCACACCTTACCGTCAAGAACGCGCTGCGCACGGCGGCCCAACATGACAGCACGCTGATCATGGGATCGTTTTTGCTGGAAGACAACCCACACACGTGCACCTTTGCGCGGGAGCGTCGCTTCCGTCCTTTGCTTGGCCATAAAGGAAAGTACTTCCTCAGTACCGACGTTGCCGTGGACCAGTGTATGAACCGCAGCCATACAAACGTGACGGCATTGCTGAGTACATTGGGTAGCTCTAGCCAGACACCCGGCCCAGGTGCCTACACACCAAGATACAGCAAGCTTTCGCGTCCACCGCGCGCTTACTAGCTGCATCAGAGGCCACGCGCTTTGCCAGAGGTCAGCGAGCATGTGCTTCCACACCCGATCTCGCGGACACGCGGGCACCTACACTTTGAACAGTGGTGGGCAGTTGGGGGGGGGGGACAGTGCCGTTGTCACTTCTCATTTCCGCTTCTTAGAAGTGGTAGATATGTATCGGCTGGGCACAGCGACGTCGCCGCATGAGGCTGCCGTGCCCTCCTTTTGTCCTCGTACGTGTCATCATTTTTTTTTTGCTCGTAACCTAGAGCCGCCACTGCGCGGCCCTATCTGCGGTCCCAGAAAGGATGCCCCCGCCAGAAAACTGACGCCCCTCCCTCCCCCTCCCCTCCCCCTCCAACGCACAGCAGCCGTTTTTATTCTATAATGTGCGTCGTGGGTTGCGCACGTTGCCTTGATCCACTGTCCATGGACACCGCTTCTTCATGACTTTCCGTTTTTGTTTTCATAGACGTTTGCCGCTTAGCGAGTATGGTTAGTGTTGTGCGTTGTCGTCCTCCGCTTCAGTGATGGGGGGTGACTGTTTTGGTTTACGCTCGTTGTTCTGCGCTCCTCCTCCATCCCGGCATCTCTCTTCTACTTGGCATCGTTTTTTTTTTACTGGTCGGATGTTTTCCCTCTTCCTTCGCGTGCTTGCTGATGTTGGCATGCGGTTGCATTCAACGAAGGGCATTGCACCGCTGCCACGCATTGATATCTCTCGCGTGGCTAGCAGGTGTGCGTGTGTATGTGGGTGTGGGTGCGTGTTTCGATTCACATGGGCGCCTGTGCGCGCGTGCTGCACCTGTGGCACCGTGTTCTGTGTCTGCTGTGTCTTAGTGGGTCGTGCCAGCTCTTTTGGTTGTTTTCTTGTTTCATGTGAGGCGCTGAAGAGGCACCTTCACAGCGATGATCAATAACCGCACTTTCTCCAGGTTGAGTTGACCGCTTAGATAGCCAAGCAGCAGCCCAGCTGACTTGCCGCTAACTCTTATCTTTGTGTCTCCATCTCCGTTGCTTACTATGCGCTGTTGACACAGCGTACACATTACGTGCATGTCAGTTAACAAAGAAGTGGTCACTGATGTCCAACACATGGAGTGGCGAGAGCACTGCAGTAGGACATCCCCCACCTCCGTGATGAGACTCTGCTTACCAGGACCGGATGGCGCAACTATAGGGAGGACACTCGCGATTGCGGCGACTCCATCGCATCCTCTTCGCTTCTCAAGCTGAGGAGGGGGGAGGTACGCCGAGCCCATCCATGCGGATAGGCAAACCTCGTGCTGAATGCCTCCCTCATCCACCTACTCTGTGCGACAGCCCTCCCCCCCCCCCACGCACGCTCGCTCATTCAATCTGCCGCTCACTGTATCCACTTCTCACCCTAACCTGCTGCGATGGCATGAACTCATCATAGACGCAACGGTTAGAGCAGACGTTCACCTCGGCCTGCGCCGTTTTCTCCTTCAGGGCTCTCATCACCGACTCCTACGAGCCTCGCCTCACCAACCTTCGTTGCTGTTGACAGACCCTCTCGTCACTCTTCTCGTCACAGTACACTCGAGCCACGGGCCATGAGCACCGCTATCTTTATCTAGTCCCTTTACCGCTCTCTCTGACCACGACGCTGACGCATTGTTTTATCTCAAAAAAAAAAGCGGCTATACCGTCGTTACTGCTGCTCTCTTCCCGTTTCTTTCTTTGTTGTGTGTGTGTGTGTGCCTGCAAAGCGGATAAAGTGACATTCGCGCGTGTGTGTCGTTGTCAGAGACGCCCCGTTTGTATCTTGCACAAATACGTCGTTCTGCGCACGGCGCTCTCTCCTCCAACTTCCCTTCGCTGTCTCTCTCTCTCTCTCTGGTCTCCCACGTTTTTCTTTTGTGCTTGCTTGGGTGCTGTGTTACGATTTTGTGCTTCATCCTCGTCCGGTTCTCCTCTCCCGCTCTCCCGTAGCTGAAAAGAGACGTGTAGCCTGAACCCCCTCTCCCCCGCCCCGTAAGTAAAAGGCCGTGAACGGCTTCTGCCACTCCCAGCTACTCGTTTTCTCTCTCTCTCTCCGTGCACACGGTGCGCCAGTGATTTCGTGAGCTGATCTTTCCACAGGTTGGTCGTGGGGGGCACGAGGTAAGCCACGTAGGAAGGCGCCTCTCGCATTGCTCAGGCGGGCCAGATCGAGGGTGTTCCTCGTTTTTTTTGTTTTCGAGTTTTTTTTTGTTCTGCATCCCCTGCTCTCGCCCTTCCCTCTGTGGGCTGTGTCACGCACAGGCGCACATGCAGATAAACCATACACACACATACCCATATATGTATATGTATTTGTATTGATATATATTTGGCTATATTTCACGACGCCTGTGTTTCACTCCATCGGCTCACCGGCTTATCCCGTTTCCGTGAGGAGCGGCCCCCTCTTCCCTTTCCTCCCCTCCACTCCCCTCCCGCCCCCATTCTCTTTCCCGGTGCCTCTGGACGGCAGCTCCGCTCTTCGACCTTTCTGGCTGTCGCTGTGTAGTTTGTTTGGCTGGCGCATTATCGTTTTGTCTGCTTCTCCTCCACCCTTTTTTTGTTTTGGTGTTTCTCTTCGTCTTTTCTCCGCCGCTATTCCCCACCCCCAACAATACACATACACGCAGAGACACATCCTCCGTCTCCTCGGCCACCAACTCCTCGCACCAGTCTCTGCTGCCACTCGACTGCCATTCTGCGGGACGCCATCAAGGACAAGCACCGCCTCGAGGTAGGTCAAGAGGTCTGCGTGCAGTCGCCGCCGGGCCATATTCGTCCCCTTCTCCGATTGACGGGAACAACACAGTAAAGAATACGTGGAGCGTGCGCCGCGCACAGTGGACGGCTGCAACGCATGTACACTGCCTCGAAAATGGAGTTTCCGTTGTACGACGCTCACCTCACCATCAGCGAAAGCCTCGAGGGGAATGCCATTCCTCCCCCTGACCTCGACAAGCCGCCTCTGTTCTTGGGCTACACCACGCTTATACTGTCGCTGATCTTCATGATGTGGTTTGCCTACAACGCGTGCGTATGCTTGGAAGAGAAAACGAGGAACTACCATCACGCTTCGCCTATTCTTAGTTCACGCTGGCATCTGGTTCTCTGGTCAGCCATCTCGCCGCAGATTCTTCTCTTCTGCGCCTACGGCAGCTGGGTTGGATGGAAGTTCTTTAAGCACAACTAGGTGCACCTGCGCGCCTCCGTCTTTGTCTGTTTTGCGGCCGAGGACGAAGCCGATGGCTCGATTACTCCGAGCGCCGTCTGCGTATCTGTGTGTTGGTGCTCCACAGAAGTTCTCGTACTGATCTCGCTTCTTTGCATTCCTTGACCTATCTCTTGACCCCCCCCCCCCACACACACACGGAGGGAACGTCTCCGTAGTGTATCAGGGTCCAAGTGAACTCACTCTCTGTGTGTGTGGTGTAGGGGGCGGGGGGCGGCAAGAGGCCCATGCAGCCCAGCGATCTGTGCGAAGCGCTGAGCCACTTCTGGTGCTGACAGGGTCACGTGCCTGCGACGTGGCACGGTCAGGGCAATGCATCGCCGCTCACGTCGGCTGTGAGGTCCGGGGTGGTGTTGCGTGGGAGCGCGCTGCGACAGTGAGCACGCTTGCGCCATCCATATGATGAGCAGCGGATCAGCGTGAGTCGAGCGTATCCCACCCCACGGCCCTCGCACCGCCTACTGGCGGGCCAAGCCTGAGCGACTCCGAGGGGCGCCCCGCAAGAGGACCGGCATAGCAGGAGCGGCTCTGAGGCGGGCGTGGTAGACAGAATATGAGACAGGGGCCACGCTCCGACCACTCAGTGAGCATTGCTGTAACGCACATGTGTACCGCTGCTTCGCACCACTCGATGTGCCCCTGTGACAGGGCAGGGGAGAGGGAGTGGAGTGGGGTGGAACACATGCTGCATGGCAGTGGATGGGCACATTGGAGGGCAGAAAGGGAAAATGAAACGGACTTCGCTTCGCCTCGCTGGAGCTCTTTTATTTTTCTGTCGTTCTCTTCTTGTGTGCAACTGCGGAACAGCAACAGACGTGGCTCTGTACGAGACGTGGCGGTGTCTGAGGGATTCGGCTCATGGATGGTTTAGTTGCATATCTGACTAGCCGCATCCGGGTCGTTTGCTTGTTCGTGCCTCTTGCCCCCTCTCTTTTTTATGGCTTGCTTTCTTTTTTTTCTCCTTCTGTGTTTCTTTGCGTCGGTGTACCTGTATCGGTGTCTGGGTATATGTGCGTGGTGGTGGGGAGGCAACGCCAGTGCGGTGCGGGCGCGTGCGCCCCTGCGTGCGGTGACTGTCTCCCTTTTGCTACGGCCTATGAATAATTCTTTTTCTACCTACATTTGGTCAGTTGCTACTGACCTGTTCACTTGGTTACCTCTCCGTCTGTCTCCATCGGTGAGTGTGTGCTCGTCGTTTTTGCTGGTCATGCGTCGCGATGTTCAACACCGCGGCTCTGTCGTGACGGTGTCGTGCTTGCTTGCCAATCATCGCCACCACAACTGCCACCGCTTTGAGCAAAAAGGAAGAAGCGAAACACAACACACGGCGAAGAAAATTCGGGATGCTATTCGAAGCAGGACTAAGAGCCGCGTATCAGACAGTGTGCTTCTTGTGCTGCATTCATCTTTGCTATCAGTTCCTTGCTTCTTGACACCTGACAGGGTGCGCTGTCAGTCCTATTCCAGACTGCGAAGGTGAACACCGACGCGCGTGTAACCTGTCAGTGGGCACGTGGAACAAAGGTACGCGTCACATGAAGATGTCGGCCACGTCGCACAAATTTCTTACTGCCCCTGAAGTCAAGAAAATAGAAATTTAAATTCCAAGTAACGCAGAAGGAGAGAACAAGGTGCCATATCGAGGTGGTTTCTCAGCCCAGCAGTCGAGGCAAGGGCGAAGGCGGAGCGACGGCCTGTAGCATTTTACTTCTGCCCCCCTCCTCTCTCTCCCTTTTGTGATGGTGAAGCAAACACGCGGACGGGAGGTTTTCAAACCCTTCGTAGCGTGCGCACGTCGCATGTACCCCTGCGACTGTACCTCTTCGGCTTCCCCCTCTCATCGTTGTTCGCGCCTCTGGCGTACTACTGCGCGACGGACACGCCGCTTTGCGTGTGCAGGCGCTGCTTCTGTGCTCCGAACCTACGTGAGTGGATCAACCCTGCCCCTTCGGCCACGGTACCGCTGGACCGCTGCGTCTGCTGTCTGACGGTCATCATACTCGTCTCAACGCTCATCTTTCCCTCTGAAACTTTGCACGCCATCTTTCCTTCTCTACTATTCTGCATGCTCGGTGCTCCACACCGCTGTTTTGCTGTAGGGCCCTGCGCGACATACTTTTTTTTCTTTTTTTTTCGCTCATTAGCGGTGTACCAGTCCACTGTCGTGCTTGCTGGAGCCCTTTGCCACGCCGCAGTCACGGCACGTTTGTAACAAGTAGTGCCTGTCTTTTGCCGGCCCCCCTCCCCCCCACACACACCCTCTTCATCTTTTACGCGCACTCCGCTGCTACCGTGCCCCAGTGTGGGGACATCAGCTCGAGCGGTGTCCTCCGCATACTCACTCAAGAAGCGGCGCACCATTCGCGACGCCCTTCGAATACTTCTCATTTTCGCTCCCTTTCCTCCTCTCCCCACTCCGTTTCGGTTGACATTTTGGAACATCGCGTTGCTCTTCCATCTCTGCCCTCCCATTATCCGCACCCCTGTGGCTGTGTCGCAGCTCACGCATTGCGTGTGGCGGCAAGACATTGTCCTCCTCTTGTGGCTACGCTTTCCACTCGGTTAGCGCGCACACACTCGCACGCATCCTCCGGCTTTCAGCTGTGTCTCTCTTCTTCACACCCTGCCATCCTGTCCATCGTGCGGGGGCGTTTCTCGTCCTCCCGCGGCTGCCCTTTCGATTTCGCTCACCACTGTCGTGTATGAGGTGAACAGACCACCATGTTGGAAATTCCGGACTACCGCCAACAACCACTTGTACGCATGGTTTACGCGTGGCCTGCGTTCCTCGGCATCATCCTGTTTACTCTGTGGACCCTTGTCGGGATGATGCGGTGCGTGTTTCAGGGCTTCGACAGTGGTTCGGCGCGTTACATCAGCCCGAATACCACCACCTCTGTTCGGCAAGATATTTTCTACGTCGTAGCTGCCCCACTCGTCTTTCAGGGTCTGTGTGTGAGCGTCTACACAACATGGGTAAGCTGGAAGTTCTTTCGCCACAACTGAGCGCGGTTCTGACAGCAAAGGCCTTGTCCTGTCACTTTCTTGGTCATGTGCGCCCCGAATTCGCTGTGGTATCACCGCTGGCGTGTGGGCGTTCAGCTGCCACATACTATCCCGAGTGTTCTCCTTGGTACTTTCACCATCACCATCACCACCACCACTGAATCCATCATTGCATCGGTGTGCAAGGGTCTTTCGCAGCGCGTGCGTGCGCACCGAAAGTAGGTGCTCAAGTCGAGATGGGCACTTCAAAAGTTTTCTCTTCCACTCACTCTCGCTCCTCCTGCCGGCGGGGAGTGGGAGGGATGGCGCGATTGCCTGTGTGCGTACATACGTAGATGTGTGCACGCGAAACGCAAGGGACGAGCTCCTCCATCTATCTGATGAGTTCGCGCCACATAAGATCTTTCAGCTAACGTAAAAAGCTTCTTTTGTTTGCCCTCCAATGTGCCCATTCACTGCCATGCAGCATGTGTTCCACCCCACTCCACTCCCTCTCCCCTGCCCTGTCACAGGGGCACATCGAGTGGTGCGAAGCAGCGGTACACATGTGCGTTACAGCAATGCTCACTGAGTGGTCGGAGCGTGGCCCCTGTCTCATATTCTGTCTACCACGCCCGCCTCAGAGCCGCTCCTGCTATGCCGGTCCTCTTGCGGGGCGCCCCTCGGAGTCGCTCAGGCTTGGCCCGCCAGTAGGCGGTGCGAGGGCCGTGGGGTGGGATACGCTCGACTCACGCTGATCCGCTGCTCATCATATGGATGGCGCAAGCGTGCTCACTGTCGCAGCGCGCTCCCACGCAACACCACCCCGGACCTCACAGCCGACGTGAGCGGCGATGCATTGCCCTGACCGTGCCACGTCGCAGGCACGTGACCCTGTCAGCACCAGAAGTGGCTCAGCGCTTCGCACAGATCGCTGGGCTGCATGGGCCTCTTGCCGCCCCCCGCCCCCTACACCACACACACAGAGTGAGTTCACTTGGACCCTGATACACTACGGAGACGTTTCTTCCGTGGGGGAGGGGGCGTCACCGAAATGATGTTGTATATAAAAATGAGCGCCCGATGGCCGACCATAAGGCCGTATGTCCGATGTATTTCGCGCTTGTGTTTTTTGTTTGACCTTCTGTTGTGTTGTTTTATCATTATTGCTGCTGTCGTCGTGAGGCAACCGTAGCCCGCAGGGACGAGACGCCGTGGCGGAGGAGGAGGTGGTGGCGGACGGCGGTGTCTTGCCGGCCCTCCGGATGTTTGTCTTTCCTACGCAACCGTTTTGCTTCCGCATACGAGCCCTCTTGGCGAATGGACTTGTTTCCTCTCGCACCTTTTTTTCATGTATTGTCTACAATTCGTAGGGGCGCGGGTAATGCTCCCGAACCGATTCACCTCCGTCCCCCACACCCACCCACACACGCAGACGCACACACGTACAGGCGCACATGCCGTATCCCTGTACGCACGCTTCCATGAACTGAGTAAGTTTTAATGTACTGCTCACGTCGAATTCTCTGAAACTGCCGCAACCAGTGCGAGAAGTTGGTTCGCGGCGAACCGTAGTACCTAAAGACCCCCGATACGGCCTTTCACGGACTGAAGACGTCGAGGGAGAGTTAAGAAATGCGGCGCTTGGGCTGAGTCTTTGCCGACGCCGTTGCGAAGTTGCCCATGACGAGGCGTCATAGGTTTCCACTCCGAAGGGGCCCTGCTCCTCCACTGTTAGCGGATGCGTTAGCGGATGTGGCTCACTGGGGTCTGGAGCCATTTTAGGGTGGGTGCAGCCTGCGTATCTGCATGGGGAGAACGCAGGCGATATTCTGTGGGCAAAGACATGCCGAGGGCGACATTAGCACGTAGCCCAGAGTCCTAGACCACCCCGTAAACTTATTCATCCGGGGGCAGCAACGCCACGCCCTTATGACACCCAGTCCAACCTCACACCTACCTTCGCCCTCTCACACTACCTCAAGGCACGTCCCTTTCGGGGCTCCCCCGTTGTCTACAGGTCGCCTTCGCACGTATATCCACCTCACCCTCAGTGTCATCGCCCGTCGGTAGCGGCAGATGTGGGCGAAGGGTGAGGGGGTTGTGAAGAGGGCAAGGCTAGGGAGAACCTTCAGCACAGTAAACCGCCGCTTCCAGGCGCTTGACGGCTAACAGGGCGACAGCAACACGACCACCGTTGGTCTTGCTCACTCTCAGTTCTAGGATAAGTACGTTTACAGCGTCGGCAGTGCTGGCAGCCTCGTCTTGCGGGACCCAGTCGATGCGATCGTGAGTGAGCGGAAGGTGTACTTGCCCAAGTGCATCCGCGCCGTCTATCGATGTGACACGAGCTTCCGCGAGTGTGTTGGCAAAAAAACAACTAGGCATCGTGCTCGGTGAGCGGTATTTGCTGAGCTGTCAAGAGCTTTGCCATGACGCTCGCAGCAACGCCGCCGGGGTTGCGGTGGGCAGAAGAAACTACGTGTGAGTGCCCACGTGGACAACTCCGCCAAGGTCGCCATCGCTTTGACCGGACGCCTTTCGTGTTCCATTTTGCTGTTGCTGTTTGGCGTGCGCAACACCGCTTTCTGATGCCCGCCACGCACCCCGCGACGACGTCGCTCTCGTCGCCTTCTCCAAAATCAATCATCTTCCATATTTGGTCACCTGCTGTGGGCAGCCTCTGCCCTCCTCTGCCGCGGAGTTGCGACATCAACGCAGAGAGAGAGAGACGACGACGCCGGCGAGGTCTATCAAAAAGGTGATCCCGATGATACCGGCAAGACTGCCAGTCGTGATGGCGATTTACCTCGTGCGCCGATGCTGCTCATACTCGCTACTTTCCTCAAGTATTTCCATAGTCAAACGTCGAACACCCCATCACACGTCGGCACACTGCAAGGGAGCGCTTACATAAGGATGCAGCGTCACTCGAGTTTTTCCCGATGCGTGCCGCCGAGCGTCTCTCTGTGTAGGGTACGCCACGGTAGCTTCGGAATGATGTCAAGATCTCCATGAGGTGGCCGCTTCCCTTCTTGTTGCGTCATTACCGCCGCACAGCCGCACTCCTCCACTCGTCCAACCTTTTTCTCGTTCGCATTTCTCCTTTGTTTGCCGGTAATGTAGTGGACTTCGTAGGCGTGTGCAAGTGTGTGTGTGTGTGCGCCTCCCTGTGTCTCTCACAGCGCACTGCGTGATTCGCACCGGGATCCGGAGAAACAACCAAACAGAAAAGCTTCACTTGCTGCATCCACGAAGGTGCACCAGCGTCTGTCGCGAGAGACACCCTGGCTGTCACCTAAACTGCTACACATTGCCGAATTCGATTCTCCAGCAGAGGTCTACTGGGTGATTGCTCTCGTTGTGGGGCCGACTTATTTCACAAAGTACTCTGAGGCAGGTCCTACCCTTTTCTGAGTACGTCATGACCTCGCGGAGAGACGAGTCAGCGAGGTTGGCAGACGAAGAGGCGTACACTTCTCTCCTGGAAGTTTGCACAGAGCTAATTATTGCCGACGGCACCGATGACCCACCCCTGAAGCAGCCCCTCGGGATGCTGCACGAGCTTCTGCACTGCCAGCACCTCGGCGGCGACGCCACCGTGCTCTCCGTGCGTGCGGTTCGCATTCTTCTTGAGAAGTTCGTTTCGGCCATGTCCTCAAAGTCGCGCGCAAAGCTCGTGGAGTGCGTGCGCGCCGCATTTGAGCGGGTCGCTCGCCTGATCGATGAGTCGCCAACAAGTGACGATGACTTCGGGTTTGTTCACACCAAGCGATGGGAGCTGCAGGAGGAGCTGCTTCAGTGCATGTCTGCCGCAGCGCAGAGCGACACGGCGGTGCAGGCTGCTCTGCCACCGCTGCAAGAGCAGCTGAACTTCTGCAAGTCGGTGGTGGACGTATCCCTGGATATGTGCCTGCAGGCGCTGCGGATGTGCTGCGTGTTGCTGCGCAGTGCCCAGCTCTCTGCGCAGCCGCACTTGGTTGCCATGATTCGTGACTTGTTTCAGAGCAGGTTGACGGCGCTCGAGTGTATGGAGATGAATCAGGATTGGCTGCGCCTCCTTCGGCACCTTACAGAGCTCGCGGTGACGCTGAAGGCGTACGGGGCGAGGACATCAGAGATGACGGAAGAGAAGGCGACCACGGGCAAAAGGAAAAACCGCAAGCGCAAGCGCACCACGGCATCGAATCCGTCACCGGCGACGTGTGTATCTGCTGCAGGAGTCGATAGTGGGCGCGGCGACGGCACGGATGAAGTGCTCGTTTTGCTACGCCTGTGCCAGAGAGTGTGCGCTACACCGCACCTAGACCGTGTTTTTCGCAGCACGGTGTTCAGCTGCGTCAATGCCGTTCTTTCCGACGCTGCGCGCATTGCCGGCGTGTCGGCGGCCACCTGCGTCAGCGTGGCGATGGACCTTGCGCGTGAGTTGACGCGCAATGTGCGCACCGCTCTGACGATTGCAAACCCGTTTGTGAATCGTGACGTCATCTCCGGCACTAGCAGTGCTGCCGCGGCCATCCCACTTGCGGGTGGGGACGAGGAAGACGACGATGACGAGGAGCAAGGTGAGGACCTGCTGAGCAGCAGCGAGGGGGCGAAGTGGCACCTGCCGGAGGCGGAATGGCCCCTGCTGGTGCTCATTGCGAACATCTTTGCTGCAAAGACGGTGCCGACACCGGAGCACATGTGGTGGTCGGTCGGCGACGACGAGTACGCGCGGCGGTTCTCCAAGGAGGACCGCCTCCGTCTCACGAACGCGTTCTTCGCCGCCGAAGACGTGCTGGACTTGAAGAAGCGTGGGAGCCGCGTACACCTCTCCACCATGCGCGAGTTTCTGTGGCCCGTCGACCTTGGCTGCAGGGTTCTCTTCCAGCCAGTTCCGTGCACGTATGCTGTGGCGGGAGCCGTGCCCGCCACGCCGTCCCTTCAGTGCCCGCCGTCGCGCGCAGCCGAGCTGTCGGCTGCACTTTGTAAGTGCGACCTGAGCGCGCTCTTGGAGCATCTCGGGGCCGTGTCGCACAACGGCGGCGACGTCGCCGCTTACGGGCAGTCTGTTCTGCTGCAGGTGCTGCTGGTTGCTGGGCCACACGCGAAGGATGCCACGCGTGCCGCGCTGCTCAGCTTTCTGGCGGACGCTGCCACCCCTCTCATCGAGCAAGTCTCGGAGGCGCTTGTGCGTCACGACAGGGCGTGGGCGGGCACGCTACTGGATGTGGGTGTCACGGAGACGATCCTGCGTCGAAGTACGTCGGTGACCCCCGAGCGGAGCCCGGTCGTGCAGATGTTGCGGCGTGAAGCGGCCAGCCTGCCCTCGACACCACCGCTGCTGCCCCGCTGCGGGCTGCCGACGGTGGGACCGGTGGAGCTGCGGCGTGTTCTGCAGCATGGCGGTCGCAGTGATGTGGAAGCGCTGCTTGAGGTACTCACGCTCACCGAGGCGTGCGCGTGGGACACCGTCGCGTGCAGAGAGGCCGTGCACGCTCTGGCTGGGTCGGCCGCTCTAGGGAGGGACAGCACAGCCCAGCCAAATGGCGGCGCACCTGCTGGATGGGCCCGGCAGCTGGAGCATCTGCTGACGGGTCTCGTGGTGAAGCGGCTGCAGGACATGGCGCTACAGCTTCAGCAGCGGAGGACGCTGCAGCAGATTGTGGAGCAATCGGAGGTGGTGGAGGTGATTGTGTGCGATAATGGTCGATCTAGTCAGTTCACGTGTCCTTGCCAGCACCCGTTGCATCACCACCACAGCTGCAACTGGAAGTGCGACGAATGCGGTGCTGGTGGCCTCCAGGATGCGTGGTCCTGCCGAGAATGTGATTACGATCTCTGTGCCGCGTGTGCGAGGACGCGCTGTAACCGCGTGAACGGTGCGCTGACAGCAACGACGCAGGACCTTCTCACGGCGTGGCGCGCAGCAGCGGACAAGTCCACGGAGGCATCCGCGCCGCTCACACGAGCTGTTCTCTTCACTGAGGAGAGGGGCCTTGTCTCAGCCGCCACGCCGCTTGCCTGTCTACACAGGCAGACGGTGCACCTTGGCGAAGTCTACACGGCGTGCCCGTGCGGGTTCGTCTCCCCTGGCCCTGTGAGGGCGCCAGAAGGGGCGGCAGCCACGGACACGTCTCTTCTTGGTACGCTGCTGTCTCTTTTCGGTCGCACTTGCGGCCAAGACGTCGGGATGCAGCGGCGCTTGCTGAAGGCGTACGAGAGCGCTGGCCCCTTTGTTTTTCTCGGAGGCGCACGCGCCGTGCCAGCGGAGCTTCGGTGTCTCACGACGCACCTGGCACCGCATTTGCCGCTTTCCGTGAAAAACCTCATCACGCGCTACGTGGCGATCGACTGCCGTCGTTTTGCCTTTCAAACACTTCATGATCAGGCAGCGACGGTGATGTCCGCAAACACAGGCGTTTCCCCCGAGTCCCGAAAGCCGCACAAGACGCAAGTCCCGCGCAGTGATAAGCCCGGACTGCTTCGAGTCTTGCACGACAGCTTCTGCGGCCTTTTCTCACCACTGGTGAAAATTGACTTCACCTTTGAGGGCGAGGAGGGCTTTGGCAGCGGCCCATCGCAGGAGGTGTACACGGAGCTCTCCGCCTACTTCCGCGCGGAGTTGAAGTTTTGGTTCGTGACGGAGGATGACGGCGGAGCAGATCCGGTGACGTTGGCGTTTCCGACGACCAAGGCCCTGTTTCTCAAGGAGTTCTTCGCCCTCGGTGCCGCCTGTGCCCGCGCCTTCATCGATGATTATCGCATGGACATGGACCTGCTGCCGCAGGTGTGGCCACTGCTGATGCTCCCCTCCCTCGGGCTTCCCGTGGGTCAAAAGGCTGGAACGCGCACTGCACCCTGTGCATCGACCCTGGCGGCACTGACGAACTTGTTGGAGGTGCTGGACCCGTCGCTGCACCGCAGCTTTGCCCAGCTACGGCGCGTTTCGGAGGCCGAGTTGGCGGCGGCGGGGCTCGAGATGGACGACGGCACCCCCCTCAGAACCCATGCAGACCTGGAGCAGCACTTGCAGCATACGGTGGTCACCCGCTTCGAGGTGGCGCTGGAGAATCTGCGCCACTTCCAATGGGGTTTGCTTTCGGTGATAGAGGTGGAGGCCCTGTGGTGCCTGAGCGACGAAGAGCGGAGCATGCTCATCTGCGGTTCCGACGCGAAGGGTGACGGCCCACTCTTTACCGAGGAGGAGCTGCGGGCGCAGACAACGGTGGGCAGTGGCTACAGCAGTGGCAGTGTTCACGTTGAAATGCTACTTTCCATTGTCGGCAGTGACTTCACGCGTGCGCAACAGCACGATTTTCTGGAGTTCCTGACTGGGTCGCCGCGGCTGCCCTTCAACGGCTTGGCCGGTCTCGGCCGCCTCATCACGGTGGCGATGAAGGACATGGAGAGCAAGAAGGAGCAGACGCTGCCGTCGTGCAACACGTGCTTTCTGTATCTGAAGCTGCCGCCGTACACCACCCGTGAGATTATGAGGGAGCGTTTGCTGTTCGCCGTGACGGAGGGGCGTCGCAACTACAGTCTTTCGTAGGCCTCGCGGCATGCTTGGTTGTTTAGCCGCGCCCCGCCGTTGCGAAGGGCTCACGTGACGCTTGGCAGGCAGAGCACTCTCCGTGATGCTTCCTCCTCACGTGCTGCTGGTGTCGCTACCGTGTCCGGGACTCATGTCGTGGGCGTCTTTCCCCATGCGCGCGCGTGTGTGTGTATGCATGCTTGACATTTGCGTTGGCGTGTTGCTGCAGGTGTTTCGATGGAGGAGGTGGGGGTAGTGGTGGTGGGGACTTTGCTGGGCACATCCCGCGCGCGCTCGCTTTGTATGCTGTCTCTGCCAGCGCTCTCCGTGTTTTATGCCTAAGGGGTTGCGCGTGGTGTAAGAACGGTTAACGGCAAGCCATATTGAAAGCGGACAGCGGAAGCCACATACACATATGCGCGTCGATCAACAGAGGTGTGGGGCGCACAGACCTGCGACAGTCTGGCAGGCGTCTTCTCCTCTTGCGCAGGTTTCTTGTGGACGTCTTCGCTCGCGATGCTCTCGCGCTCCTCCGCGATGTTGCGACACCGATGAGTCAACAGTACAAGAGAGCGGCGCTGCCAATGCGAATGTGCGAGGCGCTGAACATTGTTCATGCGCAAAACGGTAGCAGGTAGGTTGCACCGTGTGCGTGTGTGAGAGCGAACCCCCATCACCACTCTCTCCGGTAAGCGTTCATGTGTGCGTCCTGAGGCCGAATCTACGCACTTCTCCTCTGTCGTCTGCATCCCGCCACTGCCCTTTCGCACACATACGTGCCGACAAGCGAGTTGGAGCGTCGTCTTCACAGCAGAGAAAGCAAGGTCCTGAACTGGCACCAGCGCATCCCACTGATAACAGGCCTGTGCACGCTCACCACATCCCCATAAGACTACTTACCCACAGTGCGCGTACATCTGCACAGCCGCGTATCGATTCGAGAACTCCGCACCAAATACAAAAAAAAGAGGAGGAAATTCTGACCTCACCACGCCCGTCCCAAGAACACGCCCACAAGACGATGTCGTCGATGGACTCGATGCGCCTGCAGGCGACGATCCGCCTCATTCGGCAGTGCAAAACCTCCGAGGAGGAGCGGTCAAACGTGAAAATCATCACTGCGCAACTGCGGAAAGGGTTCACCGAGGCGAAGCCGTACATTCGGGTGCGGTACATGCTGATGCTTCTCTACATTCGGATGCTTGGCTACCCGACGGAGTTCGCGCACATGGAGGTGTTAAAGCTCCTGTCGCAGACCGATTTCTCCGGCATTCGCGTCGGCTATCTCGCGCTGCAGCTTCTCTTCAGTGAAAGCGACGAGGTGCTGACGCTTGTGGAGAATCGCATGATTGCACACCTCAGCCTTGCAGGGTCTCGCCGGGGCATCTCGTACGAGCAGCTCTGCCTCATCGGCATCTCGCTGAATGCGGCAGCCAACATCGCCAGCGAGGACATGTGCCGTGACCTCCTCGACTCCATCTTGCACCTCTTCAAGAACAGCCCACAGCAGCTGCGCAGCAAGGCTGCCCTGGCCGCGCTACGTGTGGTGCGGAAGGCACCTGATCAGGCGGGGTACATTCTGGAGCACTGCACAGACCTCTTTGACGGGAATACGGAGTCGGTCATGTGCGTCCTGACGCTTGTCATCGAATGCCTTCAGATAGACTCAGGAGCAAAGATGATCGGCGCGTTCCGCAAGCACGCTATGAGCGCCGTGCGGGCGCTGAAGGCGCTCGTGCTCTCATCTCGCATCACGGATGAGGACGTCAACGGCATCACGGACCCTTTCCTGCAGGTGAAGCTGCTCCACTTCATGCGCATCATCGGTGCCGACAGCGATGTCACTTCAGAAGCCCTCAACGACGTGCTCGCGCAGGTGATCACGAACACGGACGCGACGCGTAACGTCGGCTGCGCCGTATTGTACGAGTGCGTGCGCACGATCAACGCCATCGAGAGCGATGAAGGCCTTCGCACCCTTGCCATCAACACGATCAGCCGCTTCCTCGCCTCCGTCAAGGATAACAACCTGCGCTTTGTGGGGCTCCAGACACTGCTCATGTACTCGAGCAAGGACTTCGACGCCGTGGTGCAGCATCAGGCGATCGTTCTTGAATGCCTGCGGGATGCCGACCTCTCGATACGGCGCCGTGCACTGGACCTCACGGTGACGCTCATCACGGTGAACAACGTGCGGCTTCTTGTGCCCGACCTCATCGCGTACATGTCGCTGTGCTCCGAGGAGATGAAGGGCGACGTGGCGCGGCACATCTGCAGCGTGATTGAGACGCACTACCCCAGCGATATTTGGCGTATCGACTACTCCATCCGTTTTCTCAAGGTGGCAAAGCAGTTTGCCCCGCTGGATTTTGCCCGCCGCCTGCTCGTCGTTCTCTCGAGCCAGACAAAGGACGTGCAAACACGTGCGGTCGAGGCGTTATGGGAGGAGGCCTCGTACCCGTTCGACGCGCGGCATCAGTCTCGCAAGGCGTTCCTCCTGGTGGCGCTGTGGTGCATTGGTGAGTACGTGGAGCTGCTGCTCGGCGCCGTGAAGGGGCTGACGGCGGTGGACGTGGCGACGTGCCTTAGCAGTCTCACCACAAATTCAAGCTTCACTCTCATCAAGCAGTACGGTCTGACGGCGCTCATGAAGGTCGCGACCAAGTGCCCCGACGCCAAGTCACAGGCGATGGCGACGTTGACGAGCAATATGACTAGCATGGACTGCGAGCTACAGCAGCGCGCGTGCGAGTACACGACACTGCTGGTGGACTTCCCGCAGGAGGCAGTTTTTAGCTTTAGTCAAATGCCGCCTATCAACCCCGAGGCCGACGCTGTGAAGCCGGTAGAAGTTGTTTCGCTGACGCAGGAGCAGCTTCGCCAGGAGACGACCAACACGCTCGATGACCTCTTCAACTTTGACGGTGCCACCAAGCCCACGTCGCCCGGCATAGACACGCCAACCCTGATGGCCGGCTCATCCTCGCAAGTCCACTCGCTTTTTTCGCCGAACGTGACTGTACTGACGATGCCGCAGCGCGCAACGAGCAGTACCAACGCGTTTGACGACATCTTCGGCGACAGCGGCGAGGGATGCGCACCGGCTGTCTCTGGATCGACGATGATGGCTGAAGCAAGCGTAAAGTCTGAGTCGGCGTCTCCGGCGGGGGCAGGAGGCGTGACTGGTGTGTGCGTCTACAGCTGCGGTGACTTCGATGTCCTGCTCTCGGGGCGGATGGAGGGCAGCACCATCTTTGCCGATCTCGTCGTACAGTCGAAGCTCAGCGAGGCTGTGGAACAACTGAACTTTAGTGTGGCGGTGCTTCGGATCTGCACAGTCGAGGTGGCGCCGGTGCCGAGCACTATCGCGCCGCACGGAGTAGCCACGCAGCAGCTGAAGGTGGACAACACACAGAACACGGCGAATCCACGCATGCTGGGACTACGAGTAAGGATCTCGTATACCGTGCGCGGCGAACCACGCGAGCAGATGTTCCAGGTTTCCCAGACATTGTGACTGACCGGTGTTGTTGCTCTCTGGGCGACGAAACAAGCGCACATGCGTGTGCTCCATCGTGCGAGGGGTGGGGGAGGAGAGGGGAGGTCTGAAAAGGGAATATCCTCCATCCCCACAGTGCGCTCGCCGTTCTTTGTACAGGTGTGGCGCTCTCAGTGTGCTGTCTGCTTGCTTGTTTGCACAGTCTTTGGCTGCTGCCGGATGCGGTGATGGCGCTGCGAGACCGCTGGATGAGGCCTTCCTTGTCGCACGGTGAATTTCGTTTACCTATCTCTCTATCTATACAGTTACCTCATGCTTTTTTTTGTTTGTGATGCAGCGACGGGCGTTTTCTCAGATGAGTTCAACAGGAGGATTCCCGGCGTTTGTTTTGTTGTTCTTCGGAGTTCGCCCGGTGGCCGGCAACACGATGGGTTGCTACGTGTGTTCGTGTTCTGTCAGCTTCCTGTGCGCTGAGCCATCTTTGCTCGTTGTGCGTCTATCGTACTTGTGTGCTTGTTTTCCATGTCCCCGAACACGTGAGCGGAGCGTGTCCTCCTTTTGGTTGGTCGACTTGTACCCGTCTGCCTTCTTGCAACGCCCTATTATGCTATTCGCCCCATGCGTCTGCCGGGGATGGGGTGGGGGCAAACGGGAAGGCCTGCGCTTTCGACCCCCCTCTCCAGACGCCCAGTCGGCTCCTTTTGTACTGCCACCAAAGGTGTTGCGTGGAGTACCACAATACGAAACAAGTGGTGAGATAGGGTGCCGCCATGCCACCATCGGCATCACGTCGACAGTCGCTGTCGGTATCTGTCCCTGTCGTCTCTCCAGCTCCGCTTTCCGTACTCGCTCTCTCCCTCCTCCACTCTGTCTCTATTCCTCCGCACGCCCCGGCACTCGTGCACAGCGGCTTTCTTGTGCCCCTCCCCCTCCCTCTCCTTGCCTCGACCGCTCACACGTGTGACAACGTTTCCATTGTGTAAGCTCGTGCCTTCTCTTCCCTCTAGCGGTCACGTAGACATCTTGACTTGTGCGTGCGGCTCGTGTGTCTCTGTCCGCCGCTGAGGCTCTTGCGCTGACGCACGGGGCCGACGTTGCTCCTTCTGCGCACCGCTCCTGCACGCTCTCAGACCGGGCCCTTCCACCTTTCTTTCGCTTCCGTTTCACAGCTGCCCCCTCCACACCTCATTCCATCCCCTTATCCCATTTTCGTCATGCCCCAGGACGAGCAAGCGACGGCGACGGAGGAGTACGACTACGATCGGGAGCTCTACCGCTGCCCCATCTCGTGGCCCATCACCTCCGACAAGCCCAAGATGACCAAGAAGGTGTACTCTCTCATCAAGAAGACAGTCACGGCGAACAAGAAGAGGGGCATTGTGAAGGGCATTAAGGATGTTACCAAGGCGATTCGCAAGGGCCAGAAGGGTATTCTCGTGCTCGGCGCCGATGCGTCTCCATACGACGTGGTGTCACACTTCCCTCTCATGGCGGAGGAGGCTAAGATTCCGTACGTGTGGGTGCCGTCGCGGCAGGACCTAGGCACTGCCACCCAGTGCAAGCGTGCAACCTCTGTCGTGCTGCTGAAGGTGAACGAGGAACTCAAGTCGAGCTATGACAAAATTGTCCTCGCCATCGAGGACCTGAACTTGGAGGAGTAGGCGATGATGCTGCCGCAACGACGTCGAGCGTGCGAAGCAGTGTGAGAGTGCGTCGCGGGTAAAGGAAAGGTGGTTGATGTAGCAGGTGGCGTCTGTGGCACTCTCTTTCTCTGTTTTCTTTTTTTTTCGGTGACGAGAGACGTCACGGTGAAGGGAGACGGGCAGCGCCAAGTAACATCAACCAATCATCCGTGTCTTCACATGTGGAGGAGACGAGATGCAAGTGTCGCATGAACTGTGTGTGCACACTCCTCCTCACGCTCATCATCTCCGCTTCCCTTTTTTCGTCTTGCCTCTTCACTTTTCTTGCCTTTTGCGAGCAAGAGTGGCGAGGGAGGTGGTGGAGGGGGTGCGAGGCAGGCGTTCTGCGGTGATGAGGGAATTGCCTCCCTCCTTTGCGATAATGCCGGTTGCGTCTTCTTTTTTTTTGTCGTGTGGTGCTGAAAAGGCGTGGTGCTGCATCCCTTGGGATGTCGTCTGTACATCTGTGCGCGGACGTGGCTGTGTGTAAGGGCGGCTGTTCAGTGTGGGCCGAGGTGGCCCAGCTCGCATGAACGCGTCTGTCTTTTGGTTTCGTGTTAACATCGACGATTTAACTGGACAAGTCATCATCTTCCTCGTTTCGAATGCACTGAAATGGCGTGACTCCCGACCGATGCGCAAATTTACGTTGCCAGATATGGGGGCACGTCGAAGAAGGGAAAGGGGGGGGGCGTCCACGACTCTCTCTTTCTCTCCTGTTTGCACCTTTGCGTGCAGCAGTCGATTCATCTCGCACGTGCTGCTGACGTAACCCTTGCACGGACAGCGCCTTCTCGTTTCACATGTGTTGCGCAGAAGTGTGTAGCGTGCATAGGTCAGGCGCAGACTTAATTGCTTTATTTTCCTGGTCCTGTAGAGCCGTCGTGGCAGTTGTCGTGCCTTTGCTGTTAGGCAATGGCCCCACCACCACACGACGGCGTGGGCATGCTTGCACGGCAGCTGTGTAGGCGTGAGTGGTACCTTCGCTCCCGTGCCGTTCTTCGTGGCTGGGCGTGTCTTGCTCTCTCCAGGTGTTCCTCGTCCGCTCCCTCCTCCCCTTTTCTTGGCTTGCCGCGAACCTTTGTGCACAGCCGAACGGGCGCTCTCATACCCATTCACTCTTCTCCCGCGCGCACAAGCACATTTGAAACAGGCTGCGGCGCGCGTGCCCTTCAGTGGTGGCGAGAGTCCTGTGCACACAGAGCGGTCGGCCGCTGCATCACCGCAGCCACACTTGGCGATGGTGGCGGGGCGAAAGTAGCAGTACAGTAAAGAAGAGAGGTGCCGATGTAGGCGTGCGCGCAGATATGGACTTTTCACTCACCATGAGCGCCGCGCCGCACCGGTTGTGGTACATCGACGGCGATGTGGTAAAGGTACGGGTAAGTCTCACCTGTGTGCCCGAGGCGGCGCCGGACACACGAATGGAAATGGCACCGCTGCAACGGGTGCCGAGGCACAATTACTTCTCCGTCGACCCCACCGAGGCGGAGTCGCACGAGACGGATGTGCGTGTGAGGCCACTCGAGGTAGAGC
Source organism: Leishmania mexicana MHOM/GT/2001/U1103 (assembly GCF_000234665.1). Taxonomy (NCBI): domain Eukaryota; phylum Euglenozoa; class Kinetoplastea; order Trypanosomatida; family Trypanosomatidae; genus Leishmania; species Leishmania mexicana. The sequence continues at coordinate 1,519,726 of NC_018337.1, forward strand.
TCGTTGGGCTCGTCGAGCTCGACCCCAGTGTCATGAAACCCATCAACTGGCCGGCCGCGGTCTCTGAAAAAGAGATGGCGGTGAGCCCCCGTCCTGGCAGGAGCCGGTCCGCGGTGGTGTACATACTTTACCGCACGGGTAAAAAAACACTGCAGGAGGACATGCACTTGAAACGGTACGAGTCCGCCGCTCTAGAGTTCGTCTTTCGCCTTCCTGAGGGGTGCCCGCCGACACTCAAGGGCCGGGGCGCTGACTACCGACATGACATCACCATATACGCCACCTGGTACCCGGTGCGATCGAGCGCCTCGGCCAAGGTGACCAAACCGCACCTTTGCAAGGTGAAGGTGCCACTGGTGGTCTTCAACAGCGTTGCCACAGTTGCCCAGCTGCCCCTTCTGTCGCTCTTCCCTCTCCCCCCTAATTCAGCGCTCGTGGCCGAGGACTTCCACTTCCAGGCGTCCCCACTCGCCGCAGTGCCCACGCCGTGGATGGCGGCGCCGCTGATAGACGTCATGCACCCGCAGCAGGCACAGCTGCGCACGTCTCTTACTGTGCGCCATGATGCGAAGGCGACAATGCAGAGCAGCCTGGCTGCCCAACGGCAGCCTCTGTCCCTCATGATGCCGTGTGAGGGCGTCAACGTGCTTGAAGTCCACCTGCACTCCTCTTGCGTTCCCCTCGGCGAATACCTACAGGGTTCCTTCACTGTGCTGCAGACGAGGCAACGGTCCTGCGACAGAACCGCCGACCCTGGCGCGCAGGGCAAGCGGGACATGGAAGCTCCGGTGCCAGTGTCTGTCACCGCCTCCCTGGAGCTGCTCGAGTGCGTTACGCCGGAGTGCGCCTTGCCGACAAGCGACGCCCGCGTGACGGACGCCAGAGAACACGGTATGGAGAACTTCGTCTGCACGCACAGACGCGTCATTGATCACGCTGAGTTTTGCGTTCTCGACACCCCGTGCGTGCCCTTCGAGTTCTCCCTTCCAGTGGGACTGGTTCCCACCTCCACCATCACCGACATCACTAGCTTCCTGTGGCAGCTCCGCGTGGTAGTGATGGTCGTGCCGCGCAAGACACTCGCCCGAACTGCCGCGCCGGGCGTATACCAACTCGGTCCGCTCCTAGCGCCCGTCGCCGGTGTCTTCCCTCTACTCGTGATGCCGCCATCGGTACCGTTCAAGGTACGACAGGGTGCTGCGTGGTGAGACGACTGAGAGGCGGCAGCGTCCGCAGGAATTTTCCTCCTGTGCTCTCCGCCTTTTGCGAGTGCATATGTGTGTGTGTGTGTGCGTGCTTTGACGGCCCCAGTGGAGCGCTCACACCCTTCCCCATGTCGGCCTGTCTGGCTCTGTAGGGGCTTCTGTGCGGCCCTGGTTCCCTGACCGCTCCCCGTGGCACTGCGTGTGACGGCTGGTATCTCTGTGGGTGATGTGCCTACGCTGTACTGCGTCTCACCTTTGGTGTCATGCCATCGCCTCAGCAATGCGTCGCTTTTTCTCTCTCGCCAGTATGGCCCCCCCCTCCCACACCCTCCCTCTGTCCGGCTCAGTTTTCCTACGTCAACCTTATCACCGAAAAACACAGGCACATACACACACCACGGCGGATTTCGGACACCGGCAGCGCCTCCATGGAGGATGTCATGGCCCGCATCGCCGACACGGCCTCCTATCCGCTGCATGTCTTTCAACGTAACAAGAAGACCGTCGGCATTGTCGGCGCTGATGCGCTGGCTGCATTGCCCATGGCAGGTGGCAGCTGCACACATTGTCTAGTCACCTCAGCTACCGAGTTGCAGCCGTTCCTTGTAGATTCGCCGGCAGCGGAGGTGCTTTTCAAGTGGTGCGCGCGCGTCAGCTGCTCTCTCTCCCGAACGCTGACGCGTCACTGTCTTGTCGTGAAGAATGTGTCTCGCGGCATCGCCGTCTCTGCACTTCTGGAGAGGGACCGCGGCGACGTTAGCGCCGTAGAGACGGTGTGGGCAGATGTTGAGCGCAACGCGGAGCTGTGGAAGACTCCGTCCAGAGGCGGCAACACCGACGCCCTGCACGTGTACATGATGAGCGTGCCGGAGGTGCCAGACACCATCTCCAACACGCTACATGATATCCCCAACGCCTCTGCCGCGGCGCCGCTGGGCAGTCTCGTCACCACTCGCGTTCTTCTCGGCGACTCCGCGAGCGAAATAGTGGCGGCGATTCGGCAGCTTTTCAACCACTTTCTCGGTAGTGAGGCGGAGCACCTCACTGGCACGGAGGTGTGCTGGCCTGCTTCCCTGCTCTTCCCTGTGAATGTCCACACCCGCGATGATGCGAGGCGGCGGGCAGAGCACGCGGCCCTGCTGCTGCCGCACCAGGGCCTTCTGCACCATGAGGACGCCATTCAAGCGTGGTCCACGTGGGACGACCTGCGCAGTCAGCACGAGGCAAAGGTCGCTTCCGTCTTTCGTACTGGCGCGGCCTGGGAGCGGCATCTCGCCACGAGCCCGCACCGGGACCTCGCGCCTGCATCCGCACCGTCCCTTCCAGGGGCTGAGACGCTTGTGGTAAGCGGCGCCTATGATTACTACCACTACCGCGTCGACGGCTTCCGCGACGACGGCTGGGGCTGTGCCTACCGTAGCCTGCAAACGGTCCTTTCGTGGTTTCAGCACGCCAGTCTCCTACGTGCCGCTATCCCGTCGATCCGGCGCATTCAGGAGATTCTCTACGAGGTGGACCCGGACAAGGCGAGCAAGGGAGCCTTCGTGGGATCGCGTGACTGGATCGGCAGCTTCGAGATTATGCTGGTGCTGCAGAAGTATTTGCCCGGTCTGGAGTGCACCATCAAGCGTCTGGAGAGAGGACAAGACCTAGTCACGGACTCCTCGGTGCAGTTGCTGCTGATCGAGCACTTCCGCAGCCCACGAGCCGCACCAGTGATGATAGGGGGCAGCAGCTACGCGCACACGATCCTCGGCGTCCACGCGAACATCCACACAATGGAGGCGCAGTACCTGATCCTAGACCCGCACTACTCCGCCTACCCGACACAGATCAAGACGGCGATCAAGAAGGGCTACGTGGGATGGAAAGAGGCCTCAAAGTTTTTTGAGGCGGGTAGCTGGTACAACTTGTGCATCCCACGTGTTGACCTGTTCGATCCTCGATGACACAGCACAACATTGTTTGTCTTCCGATCGTGACGAGAGCTGCGTGTGCGTGTGCGCAATCGTGAGCGCGACTTTCGCTTTCTCTCCCGCGCCCCTCAAACGTGCCACCGCAGTACGATTGCTGGGGGAAAAGCCGAGCCCCCAGCCGAATCACAGAGCAACGACGCAAAAGACGACTTGGAAAGGCCTACCTATGCATGTGTCGCACGAAGGAAGGCGGTTCTTTGCGTATCTGTCTCGTGCGCGAGTGCAAGACGGAGGGCCTTCACTTTCCCGCGACACGGTTGACGCGAGCACCGTGTAGTGCGCACTCTCTTCGTTTTTTTTTGGTTGCTCGACGGGTCGACCGCCCTTCGTACGACACGTTCTCTCCTCTAATGTGTTCTCTGTTTGCCCGCCCTTCTCCGTCTCCCGCCCACATCCATATGCTGACGTGCGCATGCACATGTGCTCCTCAACGGCCGTACGCACGCCTGCCCCGGACGTCTGTCCTCGCCTTCCACGCGGCATTGCGCATCTCTTCCTTTTATGTATCATTCTTCATATTTTGTCCTCTCAACCGCCAGCGATCGCCTCGCTAGTCGTCTGCTCTTCAGCGTGTCTGCGATTCTACCGTTCTTCATGATGCTCCGCCGTGTTGCCGCGAAGACGACGATGGCGGCTGCTGCGCCTCTGCTCTCCAGCACTCGCGCCTACAACATGTTCGTCTTCAAGGACCCCGTTCGTCGCCCACAGCTGTCGCCGGAGGAGCGCGCCAAGGTAAAGATCAACTACGCCGAGTGGCCCGAGGAGTTCCGTGACTACGACCCGGAAGATCCGTACAAAAACGCGCCCGAGATCATTGAGGGGCTCAGTAGCTGGAACCTCTTCCTGTGGGGTGTCGAGTGTGCCTTCATCTACCAGTTCTACGAGGTGGTCTTCCCCAAAAGCATCTAAGCGGCGAGCTGCAGCCAGCAGCAAAGGGAAGGAAGAGAGAGGACGGTGGATAGCCCGCGGGTGCAGAGTGCGGAAGATGAGGTCGAACGCTTTGCCTCTTACGACCAGTGCCGGTGTGAGGCTTGCGTCTCTATGTGCACCCGCGGTGCCGTCGCGCGAAGCCCTGCCCGCTCCGCCTTCTCCCTGTGCGCCCTTTTTTTTCTGTGTCGTCACCCTCTCCTCCCCAAAGTGTGTTAGGATAGCAACTCCGTGGTCGACGCAGCAACGCCGCAGCTGAAGCATGCCGGGGAGCGGTAACACATGTGGTGTGGCTTCACTGAGCGCGCCTTCTTGCGTGGGGTGCTCTACCCACGCTTGAGCACGTCGGTGTCTCACGTAAGCCACGCAGTCTACTCACCATAGACGTCGATAGAGAAAGAGAGAGGCACGGGAACGTGAGCATCGCTGACAGGCAGCGCTCGACGCGTCCCTTCGCCCAGCAACGCTCAAAACCGCGCGCCCTCTCCCTCTGTCTGTCTGTCTCTCTGCATGTGTGTGCGCGTGCGTGTGCGTGGGGGTTATGTAGTAGCAACTGATATGATTAAGGCGAAAGTACCGATAAAACGATAGATGTCCGCAGGGGAAAGGGCGGATGGTGGTGGTGGTTGTGGGAGGACTTGTGACGAGGCGTCGTCCCCCCTCCCGCAATCACCGAGTGCCGGTTCTCGTGCGCATGCAGTGCCAAACAGGCGTCTGCGCGTGTGTCTCTCGGTGATCCATGAAGAGTGACCGCGACACGCCATGTGTACGATGGCATTCAAAGTGGTCCCTCACGCCTCCCGGCTTTTTTCACACACGGCAGCACCTGCTTGGACCGCGTCTCCGTGCACGAGTGTGATGAACTCCGTGCTGGTCGGCAACCGGCGTGCTTGAACCTTGTTGCGTACCTCGCCTCGACGGGTGCTAAAGCCCTCTTCACACCTCTACGTCTCTGCCTCTCATGGCGCTCCTTTCTCCCCCTCTCTGCATGCCCTCCGTCTCTCGAGGAATACGTTGCACGTGTTGCGCCGGTGTGCACCTCCCTACCTGCTCAGTCGCGTCGCATACGCCTGCCTTGCCGTTCTCGGAGCAGGGCAGTAAATCACGCGAGAGGACGCGGTGGATCGCGTCGCTGGCCTACCACTGCGCGACGCACAAACAGTCGCTGTCGTGAGCGGACAAGCCCTGTGCGCTCTGCGCCGACTTGCAAGCATCCTTGTTTCGAAAGCACACATAGATCCTCTCCGCACCTAGCGACAACGGGATGCGTCGAGCAGGACACCTGTCGTCGCTTCGACTCGTGCGATGTACCGCGGTGCTGTTTAGCAACGGGTCTCGGCCTCCTGCCCCTCCACTCTCCGCACTAATCACTGGCAGTAGGCACTTCTGCATTGGCGCTACTCGCAGGTTTTACGCACCGCCACGCCGTCTTCAGGCCGCGTCGCCGTCGTCCGCCTCCCATCCTACCGTCAAGACAGGCGGAGCAGCGTGGTCTGAGGAGGGCGCACTCGAATCACCGCCTCCGTCCGCTGAAGCTCGGGCCGCATCTGCCGCGGTGGCGGTGATAGCGTCAGCATCGGCGGCGGACGCCTCCGCCCAGCCTCGGCTGCCACCGCTCCAGGACAGTCTCACTCGGCGCCTCTTCGCGTCGTGGCAGCAAGGTGTGGTGGCCAGTATTGGCGCCGTAATGGGTATCGGATTCCTTTTATTCTTTCTATACACCCCGGTGAAGGAAGACACGGTGCACCACACCGCCGTGGTCGCGTCCGAGGCGCTGGCTGACGCGCGGCTGAAAGGACAGGCGGTGCAGCTCTCCAAGGATGTCGTGCTGGAGGTGCTGCGCAATCCCAAGTCTCTCGAGGCGACGGTGGACGTCGTTGTCGAGCTGCTGGCGCGTGAAGAGACGAAGATTGCCGTCTCCTCGCTCCTGCAGTCCTTGTTCGAGGACCACTACACGCAAGAGGTGACGAAGAAGTTCGTGTTGCGGGTGGTGCAAGACCCTTGGATTCAGGATCAGCTGCAGATGATTACGGAAGAACAGGTGCGCAAACTTCTCAACAACGCCGCTATCAAGACTGAGCTGTCCAAGTTTCTACTCAAGGCGGCAGTGGACTCGCTCGAGAAGCCGCAGCTGCACTACGAGGTGGCGAAAGCGATGCGCCACTCTGTCGCGTCGCTCGTGAACTTCTGGTGGACTTGAGGGATCGGCGCTGAGTATTTTGGATCTCTGGCGGACGGTTGATTTTCCGTGACCGTGCTGTGCTGAGGCTCGCTCGATCCCGGAGCTGGCTACTCTGCTGAGACAGAGTGATACGCGGGGCCATTTCGCTCTCGTCCCTCTCTCTCCGCATTGCCCTCGGCAGGTTGTGCGCTCCGCCGCGGGCTTCTCGTGGCCTTGCGTTTTTCTCTCTCCCCGTATCTCTTAGACGGCTTCAGCGGATTTGCTTCCAGGCCGCCCTTTGTCGACTTCATGGAAGCCGCCGCAGCAGCAGGTATCACGCGCACCCCTCCTCCCCTGCTGCCCCTATCGGACGCCTGAAGAGAAAGCTGCGGTCGATTTTCTTCAGCGCCGCTACACCGGGTGAATTCTCTCGAGCCCTCGCCGGTACCTACGCGCAGCCCTGCGCGACGTCCATGGCTGCCTGAACGATCGCGGTCGCTCACCGCTGCGCTGCGCATGATCATCTCCTTTTACCGAGGCACTGCTCTACTACCGCTTAGCGTTGCTGGCATCAGTGCCACCCTGCTCTCGTTGCTGCACACGCGTACTGGGCAGGTCTGCACGTTCCTAGGCCTCAATGCTTTCCTCGCCCTGTCCTCCCACCTCTTCTTTGCTGCCCCCTCCTCCTAGTATTGTTGCGCGTGTGCGTGCGTTCCACGGAAGTCACATCGAGTGCTGTGAAGAGATTGAACGGACCGGCAAGAGCCGAACCATCCGTTTCTCACGAGGGGATTGACCTTTGCACACCAGCACACACACACACGTCACCTTTACGACGCGCTGGCACGGTCAGCTACCGCCCTCCTCTTGCGGGCTGCATTGTGTTTTTATTCGCCGTTTGTACTCATGGAAGCCCCGGCTGCGCCATCCGGTCCCATTGTGGCGGACTTGCACCACAAGTTTGTGCACGAGCTCGACGACAACACTCAATGGAAGGCGCAGCATCTCAAGATGAACGGTGCCTACTGGGGACTCAGCTCACTCGTGCTGCTGCACCGGATGGACTATAAGCCGGACGACGTTGTGGATTTCGTGCTGTCGTGCTACAACGGCGACGGTGGCTTTGGCGGCAATACAGACATGGACTCCCACCTGCTCCACACCATGTCCGCGGTGCAGCTGCTGTGCATGCTCGACGCAGTGGCGCGCATTGATGTGGAGCGGACGGCTCGCTGGATCGCGTCGATGCAGCTGCCGGACGGCTCCTTTCAAGGGGACGAATGGGGAGAGGTGGACACTCGCTTCTCCTACATCGCACTCAGCTGCCTGCGGCTGCTGGGGCGCTGCGAGTGCGTCGATGTCGAGGCGGCTGTCCAGTATGTGCTGCGGTGCCAGAACTGGGACGGAGGCTTCGGCGTCTCGCCAGGAGCGGAGAGCCACGCAGGCCAGATCTTCTGCTGCGTGGGTGCACTGTGCATAGCGAATGCCCTCGATCGCATCGACAGGGATCGCGTGGCGGCGTGGCTGGCGATGCGGCAGCTTCCCTCTGGCGGCCTCAACGGGCGGCCGGAGAAAAAGGCGGACGTGTGCTACAGCTGGTGGGTTGTGTCGTCCCTCTCCGTTCTTGGTCGTACAAGCTGGATTGACAAGGAGGCTCTGTTTCAGTACATCCTCAGCTGCCAGGACACGCAGGACGGCGGATTCTCTGACAAGCCAGGGAACCAACCGGATGTGTATCACACCTTCTTTGGCCTGTGCGGGCTTAGCCTTTTGGGGTACGAGGGGTACCAGCTGAATCCCATCAACCCCGTGTACGCGCTGTCCTACGACATTTTGGATCACCTGAAGATTGCACCAGAGCATGGCTCGCAGGTCGGGCGGCGTGTTCCACGATCGTGATGGGGTGTGACGCATTTGCCACAGCTCTGGGAGATTGGTGAGGCGATTGCGAGTACGTTGCCGCAATGCGTCCCTCGCACGAGAGGCAGTTTGTGTGCTTGCTTTTACGCGCGTGTGTGTGCGCCACCCACTCCGTGACACAAGTTCGTACATGCACTCGCTTCGCCTCATCTCCTCGGCAGATGACGGGCAACAGAAGGAGCCTCTAAGTTTTGATGCGTGATTGTGGGGGTGGGAGGCCTGGGAGGGACTCCCTCTCGGCACACCTTTTCCAGCCCTGTCTGGTGTTTTGTGAGAGTGGGACGTAGTGCTCCGCAGCAACCCCGTCTACACAGAAGGCGCCGTACCACACCGCTCCCTCCTCCATCCCCCCTCCCCACACGCTCATGCCGATACTCGTTACAGGCCCTCTTTCCCCTGCTCACTTCTCACCTCCCCTCTCCTCTGTTATACCCACAGAGAGCTGCCGACGTGAGAGACTCTCCATACTGCTTTGGAGGCGTCTTGCAGCCGCTTGCGCTAGCCTCGCCGCACGATGTGGTTCGGGCGAAGGCGGCTGGGCGGCTGTCTAAGAGAATGGTATCAGTCGGCCGTCACGCGAAGTGCTGTAGCACCTCTTCGCTTCAGCTCCACATCATCGTTGACAGTAACCTCTAGTGCGGCAGTGACGCCTGTCGACCTCTCCTACACTTGCCGTCTGCTGGACTCCATTTGTGGCGAGCAGCATTCGAACCTGGTGAAGCGCAAACGTGTGCGCGGGGCGGTGCACAGGATGGAGTCGTCAATAGTGGACAGCTTCGCTGCAGCCACCGTGTCCTTGACGGCTCAGCAGAGACGCGACCTTATGCGCCACTGGCTGCGAAGCTTGGCAGCTGCGGTGAAGTACCTCCCTCGGCAAGAGGCCTCTCTAGGCGTGTCTGAGGGCGTCGATGCTGACCGCTTCTCGCCGCGATCATCGCGACGTGCACGCCATGACGCGCACGAAGGTGAGACCTGGTCGGGTGCCTCACCGTACTTCTCTCTCCCGACCAGTGATCTCCTGTGTGTATGCCTGCGCGAGTGTGCGATGGCTGACCCGACAACCGGACCCGATGTGCTGCGCGAGTTGCTCCTCTGCGCAGTAAAGCTGGAGCTTGGTGAGGTGGAAGTGCTGAAGCACATTGTCCACGTCCTCACGAGCACCGATGTGTGCCGTCATCGCACGTCCTCGGAGCAGGTGGAGTTGCTAAACATTGTGTCGCTCGCAGTGAAGCGGTGCAAGCTACCCCTGCCGCCTCTTGATCGCGTCGTGTGCGTCCTGGTGGGAGCGACGCTAAGCGCCCGCGAGAACCTTGTGGTGCTCTCCTCTATTCACCGCCTACAACACATGCACGCCACGGACACGGTTGCCGCGGTTTCGCGGAGGGCCGCCACGCAGACTCGCGAGTACAACATCAAGGATGTGGTGTATGGGCTGGAGGTCGCAGCGCTGCTTCCCGGGTGCAATGAGGTCTTTGTGGCGAGTGTACTGCTGCGCGCAGGCGAGTTAGCGCCACACATGTCTCCGAAGCAGCTGGGCGCCGTGTGCAAATATGTGTCGCTGCTCAGCCCCACCCGGAAGCAGAACACACTTTCCTACTCATGTGGCAGGGAGCTGCGCGCGCTCCTGCCGTCGCTGGTGGAGCGGACGGAGCAGCTGCTAGGTCGCTTCCGCCTCCACGAGGCACGACACGTGCTCCGCTGCTTCCGCGAGCACAAGGTGCGCCATTCCCTCATCTTCTCCCGTCTCACCCCAATCGCCGAAGATGGCTGATGTGGAAGGGAAAAGGCTCTTAGTGGCGACAGTTTCTCTGTCACGATCACCTCAAGGTGACGGCGAAATATGGCAACTCCGACACAGCAGCGATGATGGGAGAAGGCGTGATGAGTAGAAGATGAAAGACTCTCTCCGGTGTATTGTCAGGTCGCTCTACGTTGTGATGTCTGCTCTCATGCGCCGGCCACAAGTACTCGTAAACGTGGCGGAGCGATGGTGGGTGGTGGTGACGACTGCACCCAGTTGCTTCAAGCAGAGCTTGAAAGGGGCAGAGGAGGATGCATGTGCGCTACTCCGCGAGGGTTATCCCGCCACGTTGTCGTAACCCGCCCACCCACGACCCCCCTTCATCCTCAGCCGTTCCCCACCACACAGTAACTTCTGTCCTCACGGGCATCCCCGACCAAGGGTGACGGTGTGGTTGCTGGTCGGCTCTCAAACAGCCAAAGCGTGTGCGGTGCCCCCTGGGCCATGAGCGGCTGAATCCTGATCCTGCGCACCTCTGTTCAGCATTGTCATGCTCCTCTCGGGTTCTAGCGCCCCTCGAGCACAGCCCATCTCGTGCAAGCGTGCGCTTTACACGCTCTCACCAACTCGGCAACTTCTGCTGTCCCCACCCTCCCCCACCTCCTTCGCACACCAGCAGAGAAGCACGCATAAAACTTGTTCGACAGTGCCCATGCCACTGTAGCGTGGGCGGATCAAGCAAGGCACACGTTCACCACGGCAGATCCTACCTTCCCACTCGCTGCACCACGCGCACACCCCTCCGGCGATTGTAACAGAAAGGTCTGTAAGGATTCACTCTGCGAAAACCGCACCGAGGGACGTTTCAATGGACAGCACCGTCTCCCTCTCCGCTGCATCTGACTGCGCGGATCCGCTGCTAACGCGGCTGCAGGACAGTTACACGCGACAGAAGCGTCAGCTGGCGGCACAGAAGCGTAAGCAGACGGATGTGGAGCTGCAGACGGCCGCGGCGCACTGCAGCGACCTGCCACTCACTCTAGAGCTTCTTTCTGACGGAACGGCGTCCCTCTTCGATGAGCTGGAGCGGTTGCTGGAGGCCCGCCATGAGCAGTGGAACACTCCTAGTCGCGAGGTGGCCCTGCTGCAGCACATTCGGCTACAAACGAACCGGGAGATGCGCGAGTGTATGTCGTTCATAGAGGAGGGCTACAGATCCGGGTTTGAGAAGCTGCTGCGCGAAAGCTGTCTCGAGAAACGAAACGAGGCGCTCCCCAAGACACCCGTGTCTTCTTCACTCGCAACAACCACGTTAAAGAATGTGCAGAGTGCAAAGGCGGCGTCGGTGGCGTCATCGGTGACACCGGCGGAGGCGCCTTCGCATCTCTCTCTGAGGGAGGCGCTCTCAGAGTCCATCAGTCTTATGGCGGAATCTTTGGCAGTGCTGCTGCAGTGCGAGGTGGTGCGAGTGTACCTGTACGACAGCAATGCGCATCTGAAGTGTGTCGCGCAGTTCCCTTACCGTGCCCAACACGCCGACCCGATGCACTCGAGCTACCTCGCCTTGATGGCAGTGCGCGAGGTTCATCACATTGTGTGCCAAGAGCGCCTGGTTATCAACGGCTGGCTCAGCAAATCCCACAGCGCAAACGACGGCAGCGCTGCCGCTGCGGACAACGTCGGAAGCAGCGCCGCAGCCAGCGGGCTCGAGGACATTCGAACCTGTCTGTTGCTGCCCATCTTCTCACCGGAAGGGGTGGGAAAGCCTTACGGCCTGGTACACGCGGTGAACAAACAGTATCCCACGGCCCTCGGTGTCGCGACCGACGAATCGACGGAGGTCGCGCATGTCGGCTTCAACGCAGATGACGAGACGCTGGCATCGAGCGTCGCTCGCGTACTCGGAACCATGCTCCGCCGGTACCCAGCCGAGCTCTTCTTCGCCGCTGGCACGGGCGAGAAGCTACGTCGGAGGGCTTTTCCTGGCGATGCCGAGGTGCTTAGCCTAACGGCGCATCTGCCGCCCATCCTGCAGGACGAGGTTCAGGATGCTGCGGAGGTCGCTCAGCTTGCCTTGTCCCACCTCACGCCGGTTCTCGTGCATCGAGTACCCATGACTGTCATTTATGAGGCCCGTTCCGCGGCCGGGGAAGGGCGGCGGCGTAAGCTGGCCGTCCTCGGACCCCGCGAAAGCGCAGTTTCCTCCGTAGAATTCAATCTGCGTTGCTTGAAGGAGCTGTGGGAGAGCAGCCGCGATGACAACGTGACGCTGCACAAGCAATGCCGCACCTTGGAAGAGCAGGTGCAAGACATGCGACTGCTCTTGCGCAATGTGCTGGACGGGGTGGCTGTCGCGCGCGCGATGCCGCTTCGCACTGACGTGGCACAGTTCCTGCACAACCTTGAGATGTACGGGCGGACAGAGCGGACAGAGCGGATGGCGGAGTACGTGTCAGAGCAGATGCTAGCCATCCCCGACACCACCGCCCGCGCACCTGGTGCCGCGCACACGCGCGCGAGGGCTTCCAACGTGGAGGTGGACACCAAAGCGACACAATCCCATATTAGCGGCAGCGACTTACGGGCTCTGCAAAATCATCACGCTCGCCTCAACACCGTAACACCCGCCTCACTGCACTTTGACGGGCCCAGCGGCGTCCGCAGCTACACTTCCGATCCAGCGCAGAAGCGTGAGCAGGTGCGCTTCATCGACGAGCTGTGCCGCCTTGCCCAGGACGAGAAGCCGTCGCTGCCGTTAACGCGCAGAGGAGATGGTCGCCGGCAGGCACTGCCCAGCACCTTTCCCACTGTTACTCGCGCAAAGGCGGAGAGAGGTTCAAAGTCTGCGGTGAAGGAGGATCTGTACCCATGTGGACGCCCGTTCAAGCTCTGAGAGAGCGAGTGAGAGAGCGAAAGAGAGAGAGAGAGACGACGCCAGGGCCACGCAAATGCGTGACGCGCCGGTGGACGTGTGCAGGAGTACGTGTCATGGACCGGAAGACAGCATCCGGCCGTGACGGCGATGCGGCAGCGGGCGCAATCGCTGGTCGTCACTTCACAGCCCACTCATCTCTCATTCTCTCCGTGTGTGTTCTGCTATCATGTACATTAGACCGCATACGGTGCATGCGGTGTGGAGGCTGTGTGTGGGCGTGACGGCGCGTTCTCGTCTCTGACACGCACACGCACCTCAACACGATTGTTGCTTCTCCGTCTTTGTCTGTTTTACTTATGCGATTATCAGCTGACTATGCGTCCTGTCTCCGCGACTTGCATGGACACTGGAAGTGAATGACGCGCAAAATCGTTCCCCGCGCTTCTGAGAAGCGCCTCTCACGGGCATCTCTGGGAAGGCCGCATATCAGCGGCTGGGACTCCTCGCCTGCTGGCGCGCTGCCGCTCAAAGCTAGCGATGAAGGACCCGCCTTGTTGTCACGGAGCGCACCTTTCGAACAGTACGATGCACTCGAGACAGGGCCCCCTCCATGAAGGCTCGTGCGAATCTTCCATATCTGCTCCCGCACCTCTGTCTGCTGATGCTCTTGATGAACGACCCATTCTCTCACCCACCTACCCACACACACACACACACATCACCCTCTTCTTGGTGAAACAACAACGCCTCTTTGCCACCTGCCTTCTCGCCCTTCGTTGTTGTGCAATCGTCTCAGCGCGTAATGAAGACTGGGCTGCGTGCTTCTTTCTGCTGCTCCTTTCTTTGTTCTCAAAAGTACTCCCGCTTCGCGGTCTACGCCCCCTCTCCCTCCCTCTCGTCCCGCCCCCGTCTGACCCCCCACAGCGCCATCGTGTATCGAGGTGACATATTGCACACAACGTCATTGGGCTCTCCCGTTCGCCCCCCAAAAAAAACTTGTTACGCCTGGCCTCCTCTTTCGCCCCGCCTGCCTGTTCTCAGAGGACAGTGCTACCGAGATCGCCGCGCGAGAGTCCACCGCCCGCGTTGTGAGATCGCACTTCCAACAACGTGTGACGCCAGCCGGTGCATCTTCCTTTCCTCCGCTTGTGGTATCCCCTGCAGTGAGTGCGGTGCTGAAGGGGACGGCAGCCTCTATTCACCCAAGCGCGCGACAGCAGAGGAGGCCGCAATTTTTCGACTCAGTTCCCTCGTAGACAGTGGCACGCGCAAACGTTCGCGCCGGGCGCACACGCAGACAGACGCGCAGACGCCGTCACTCAAAGATCCAGGTGTGCTCGTCTTGGTTTATACACATTCACAGGTGCAATACACCCGGATGCACAAGTGGAGGCGACGCCACGCAGAGATTACGGTCTTTCTCCCTCGTGCTGCCATCTTATCCCTGCGCTCTGCTTCTAGTTTTCGTTGATTTCCACAAGTGCACTTTTTCTATACGTATTCTTTGTCCCCCCTCTGCGTGCGTGTGTCTGTGTGTGCGTGCCGGCTTGTTGGCGGTTTGGTTTGGCTGTTTTCCGGCCCTTCCCATTGTCTCGTGCGTCTCCCGTCACTTCTCCGCACACGCTGTGGATTTTGTCTGCTGGCCCGCCGCCAACCTCACGACCGCCCCACGCGAAAAGGAATACGATGCGCTCGGGGTACGTTGGCATCTACAATCAAGGTAGCACGTGCTACCTAAACTCCGTCATACAAGCGCTGTACCACCTGCCCGCCTTCCGCACTCAAATTTATAACCTGCCGAATGTGCAAAAGGACTCCGTTGCACTCGCTCTACGTGACGTGTTTGCGCAGCTGGAGGTGCGCAATCGTAACACCACCACGACGGAGCTGACCAAGGCTTTTGGCTGGTCAGCACAGGAGGCGGCAGTGCAGCATGACGTTCATGAGCTGATGCAGCAGCTCTTTGACAGCCTCGAAACGACGTTGAAGGAGACGCCGAAGAAGAACATGATCCGTGACATGTTCGGCGGCTTGATGATCTACCGGTCTCGTGCCATAGACGGCGCCGAATACCTCTCTGACCGCCTTGAGGACTTCTACGACGTGGAGCTGGTAGTGCAGAACAAAGCAAACATCGAGGAGTCACTGCGGGAGTTCTCATCGGGAGAGCGGATCGAGGGTGTCTCTGTGGAGGTAGTGCCTGGTGCGGACGCGACGCCGCATACGATTGAGCGCAGCCAACACTTCCTCGACTGCCCCAAGGTGCTCTTGGTGCACCCGAACCGCGTGGCCTTTGACATGGAAACATACGAGCTGGTCACGCTACGTAATGTGTGGAGTTTTGATTTCAACTTATCGCTGGCGAGCTACGTTGTCGATGACGCCTCGCTGAAGCTCGACAAGGAGAGTCAAGAAAAATGGAAGAAGCTTAGCCACCGCACCCACCTCAGCGCGAACTATAGCCTGCGCTCCATCCTCACGCACGCCGGCGATGCCACCATCGGGCACTACTATGTATACGTCAACTTCGACGGGGAGTGGGTGCGCTTCAACGACGAAGTGGTCGAGTCGGCAACGGAGGAGGATGTGCGCAAGTCCGCGTTTGGCGGGCAGTCGATTCAATCGCGCTATCGCCTCTTTGACAACGAGCGCGCGTCGCTGCTTATCTACGTGAACGACGATGTCAAGGAGGAGCTGCTGAGCGAGACGCCGCCACCGAGCGCGATCGTCGAGGTGGGGCGCAGCATTGAGGAGGAGCGCGCTAGGAAGGAGGAGACGCACAAGGTGAGCTACTACCTATGCGACAAGTCCGTGGTGGACGTGTTCGACGGCGTGCACGGCGCCTCCGACAAGCTGCAGCGTCACATGTCCGTGCGCCTGTCTCCCGGTCAAGATGAAATGGCCGCCATCATCACTGCCGCAGCGAAGGAGCTGCACGTAGCGCCCGAGCAGATTCGCATCTTCTGCCGAGACCGTCACGGTCTCTCCCCGTGGTGCGCTGTTGAGTCGATGTGCAACTCGTACGACTCATACTATTACCCTCCCATTTTCGTCGACATCGCGCCGCCGCTCGCGGAAGAGGATGCGGCGTCCGCCACGACCGCCGCTGCCGCCGCCGAGCCGTTCCTCGCGTTCCTCCGTCATGTCGAATCGCCGCACGACCGCGACATCCCTGTCACGATCGTCCGCTCCATCCCGGAGCTGCAAGCGCGTGTGCCGCACGATGCACTGGTGTACGAAAGCCGCGGCGGCCCGCAGTACCTGAGCGCTATCACAGCGACGAACCAACTCGTGTGTGGGGCAAACTTACTGTACACGCACCAGCGCTCCTCCAACGACGCGGTGCGTGGGTACCTTCAGCACCGCCAGCTCGTCTGCACAAAGGTCTACCTGTACGACGACTACACCGCCGAGCTGACGGAGCTCTTTGAAATACATATTGTCGAATCCACGCCCTACACCACGCTACAGGTTGGGCTGTACAAGATGATGACAGAGTCGAAGAGGGGTCTGCCGCTCCCTCCCTCTCACAACCACCTCGCGTTCTTCAAGGGGAACGACCGATGCAACTACGCCTTCGCGATGCCCATGGCGGCGTCGCTCACGATTCAGTGGAACACGTACAATCACACCCTCCGAGATGTGTGGGGTAGCGTGCAGCACGAGCACAAAATTGTCATGACAATTCTTCCAATGCCGCTCGAAAAGATCGACTTGACGGTGCTGGTGACGTTCAACGGAGGCTACAATAACTTGCCTCACGTGTACGTTCCACTGGAGGGCGGCAGCGTTACTTTTCGCGAAGTTCTCGAGTTGATGGTGCAGCAGCTGGGGACTCGTCTTCGGGCAGGCGCCGCCGCGGGGTACGAACAGCAGCTTGCCGGACAGGCACGACTGCTGCGGCTGCTGCGGGTCCGGCGGGGCGAGCTAGTGGAAGTGGTGGAGGACCTGGACACTCCGATTGATCTCGAGGCACGCGAGGACATTGTCCTGGACAAGCTGTGTCCGGCACTGCCCGGGTACGAGCTCGTCAACGTGCTCTTCTGCCGCCGCCGCTCCGGAGAGTACTACTTCGGTCTACCAACGAACATCTGCGTCAACTCGTGTCTAGAGGAGCAGGGGGATGTGCTTCTTCGACGCATCGTAAAGAAGCTCGGCTACCCTGATCAGGAGGAGGCAATGAAAAAGTGGATACTTTGTGTAATGAACGTCAAGTCGCGCAAAACGCGCACTGCCAGCAAGAAGGAGGTGCTGGCAGATCTCATCAAGGAGGTTGGCGGGGCACCGTTTGTGTTCGTTGTCGACCGTCCCCAGTGCTTGCTCCTCGACGGCATTGAAGAGGAGGAGCATCGGCCAGAGTCTATCGTTATCAAGTCTACCTCGAAGACAGACCTCTCCGCGGCTTAGAGACGCACCGACGCTACAGTGCTCACTTGCATCCTCTGTTAATGTTCGCCTTGTATTGCTGCTCTAGCGTAGCGTCACCCAGCTCTCGTTGTTCCGCACGCACGTGCGTGCGCGCGGGGGGGGTCCGTTGGTGTTTGATCAAATTTAATGTGTGACGGTGACGCCCTACCCCCTCCTTGGGCTTATTTGGTCTGCACCGAGACCACTCCCTGTCACCACCCGCATGACAGGGACGCCATCGCCTCCTGCCCTCGAGCAGGACCGTGCACGCGTCCCGCCTGGATCGCAGCATGTAGTTCACGTGGGTGCTCCTGGTGCCCACCGCGCAGCACGTAAGCGAAGAAGGCGCGAGCAACGAGACGAAGTGCCGGCTAGTCGTATGGGCACGATCCACAAAGAAGGCGACGGTTGGCCCTCGAGGACGAGGTTGCAGCCGCAGTGCCACATGGGGTAGGTGAAGTGGTGTATCAAGGAGACGCAGGTGGATCCCGTGGCGTTCACGCGGATCCTGTGCGATGCCGCTCCTTGAGCGCGCCCGTCGCCCACGGTGGTCTGTTTTGTATACCCTTTGCTCGCATCTTATGGTATACGCTGAGGGTGTTGGCGCTAGACATCGCTTTGGTAGTTTTCATTTCTTTTGATGTTTTTTGTCTTGGACGTGTTGAAGGTGCTGTTGGCCGGTGCCTGCCGACTCTGTCCTTCCTCCCTCCCCTTCTTGTCATCTATTCGCAGTCTTTCTGAGTACAAAACCGAGAAGAAGCTGTGGCTGATGGGAAAGCGGAGAAGCGTTACCCGCCCCCACCTCCGCCCCCTCTCCGGCGATGAGCTGTGAGGGAGACTTCATCTCTGTGTGCGTGTGTGTGTGTGTGTGACAGTTGAATTTCACGGCGTAGGCGTGTGTAGTTTTGAGGTCTTACATGTTTCTCCTCTTCTGGTTATTCTTCTCTTCCATGCCCTGCGCTCTCCCAAAAGCCTCGACCCACGCCTCTCACATTCGCTCGTCAGCCCCCTCCTCGGCGAGGAGGGTGCCGCCCTTTCGTGCGAGCAGTTGCTGAGAAGGATGGCCAAGCTTCAGCTGCCAGAGGGTTAGGCAACTCTGAAGAGCAGAAAGGGGGAGGGGGCGCGAGCACCGCTGGCACACGGTGCTGTTTCGTCTGCGTTCTTGTCGCGAGCCTCACAGAGAGTTTGCAGCTCCTTGTCATGGCTGCCGCCAATCTCTGTTCAGAGAGTGCGTCTTGCACCTCGCAGCAACGCAGGCTCGACCTCTCCGTCCCCCTCCACCTCCCTCTTGTGCTACCGCCTTCCGCTGAAGCGCACAGTCGTCCGAGGTCGATCATCACCTTCACTTGTTGGGCAGCGTGGCTGCATTTCTCTTTTCGTTTCGCTCTCGTTAGCTTCGCTCCGGGAACCCTCCGCATCCTCTTCCCCTCCCTTCTTCTGCCAGCACGTTGCTACACTCCAGCGTCCTCCCTCCCGCCGTCGTCGCGTCTTCTCGAGGATGCCGCCAAAGGCCAAGGCGGTGGAGCCAAAGCCCAAGTCCAAGAAGGCGCTGGCGCTCCAGGCCGCCATCGACCAGTCAGCGAAAGAAGCGCAGAAAGCCTACAAGCAGCATGAGCAACTCCGCACAAAAGCGGACCAGGTGGAGAAAAGCCAGCGCGAGTACCTGCTCCTCGACGAGACGGTCGCACGGGAACGGATCAAGGAGGAAAAGAAACGCTATTGCGCCGCCGTGGCGGATCTGAGGAAGGAGGAGCAGTTCGCCTTTGCCACCTACAGGAAGCACGACCGTTGGGAGCACATTTCAGAAGCATCGCGTTTGCCGAATGTGCACAGCGAGGCGGACATCAACGACTTCCTGAGCAGCTGGAAGAGTCGTCAGGCGACAAATGATCGGTATGAGCCGGATACGGTCGTCATCGCTTCCCGCGCGCAGAACAACACGGAGGACGCAAAGCTACTCTTCATTCGCGGCGAACAGCGCTTGCCGCCGCAGAGGCGTCGGACGCTCATGAGGGAGGAACTTCTGCAGTGCTACGACGCCTACGAGCTAGCCGAAAAGATCAAAGATGACCGGGACACCTACAACTCGATTGGTTCCACGGCCGCGTCTCAAAATCCCATGCCATGGGGCGCCGTCTTGGAGGAGGTGTATTCTCAACTGCGTGCGACGTTCGATTTTGTGTCGGCGCAGACCTTGCGGTTTTACGACCAGATCATCGACAGCGCAGACGGCGAAACGGTTATGCGCACTGTGTCCGCGACAAACCCGGTTATCAGGTTCGGGCTGTGGGTCAAAACAAAGGATGTGACTCGCAGTTTCACGTCCCTTGCTTTCCCAGACATCGAGGTGCGCCTTGACCCAAAGCAGAACTCGCTGCCGAAGCTGCCCAAAATGCTGGGCCTCAGCAAGGAGAATATTGCCGTGCGTGCGGTGCAGCTGGCCTTTGACCCTTACTCCTGCTACGTCTCACGCCGCAGCCAGTACTACGCGCTGGACTGCACCATCAAGATCGACCTCCTCACTTTCGCCGAGCGACCGTGGTCCAACGGAGAGTGGCTGCTGCGCATGGAGACGCCGGAGTCGCACAGGCTCCACGTAGAGGAGTACCCGCCGCGAACCGCTGAGGCCCGCGTCGAGGATCCTACACTGCGCATCTCTTTTGAGGTGCCGCACTCCATCGTGATCCGCCAGCCAAGTTTGTTCATCGGCAGATGGAATGGGGAGACGCATGAGTGGGAGCCGTGCAGCGGGGCAACGCTCGGTGCGCCATTCGGTCCCACTGCGCGCGTTGCGGAGAACCCGCGGCGTGCGACGTTCATCACTTCCGAGCTCGCGCAGTTCGCTGTTCTTCACGAAACCGTGTTCGACGTCGTCTACGAAAGCTGGAGCCTCAAGCCTTTTGACGGGAGCCGTATCCTCTTTACGCTGGAAGGCCGTCACCGGGGCGACGCCACCGATCGCGAGTTCCGCTTTCTGCTTGAGGACGCCAAGTGCCGTCTTCTCTCTCCCGAAGACGACGAGCTGGCGCCGCTGCGCACCTCGTGCTGGAGCCCAGCGGTGCTGCTGCGCAAGCTCAAGCAGAGCGGATTCAACTTTCTGGTTCGTGATGAGGAGGCGTGCTTCTTAGAAAATGTTATCCCGAAAACTCGCCAGCTCGAGGAGAAAGCCTACGCGGATATGGCGCAGCTCAGTCAGTACTTCACGATTGCCAGCTCGCACCACAACAAAAACGGCGAGGACGCGGATATGGCCCTTTTTCGCGTCTCGAAGCGTTGGCTGCGGGCAGGCGAAGAGGACGAGAGTTTCGACATTCCGACAACCGCTGATTTGTGGCACTCCATCCGCTACCGCACCGACGACTGCGCCCTCGCCTGCTTCACTGAGTTGGACGAGACGACAAACATGAACATCCTTGACGGCGCGGAGACGCACTACAACCTTTACAGCCTCCTCACGCCCGTGGAAGGCGAGGAGACGTTGCGTGGACAGCTACTCAACACGAACTACCTGCTACGGCGGTGCGTTCTGGAGTTTCTGCAGCTCGTCCGCCCGCTCACGTGGGGTTGAGCGTTGAAGGAGCAGCAGAGGACCAGGTGTGGCCGTCGGGGCCGTGGCAAGATCTGTAGTCTTTGGGAGCACCGCGGTTTAAGCACAGCGATGCGAAGGCGAATGTGAGAGCGCCGTCTACCTTCTCCGATCCTGTTCTGTCCCTGCTCCCATGGAAGGCGTCGGATGGAGGGGAGGTTGATGCAGCGTCACTACCCCCCCCCCACCCGCTTCTTGCCCACGGACGAGGCGCCTTCTTTTTTTGTTGTTGGTTTCTGCGCTCTTCTCCATGCATGTAAAGTAGCGCACTTCTCAGCACGAGATCAGCTTCGCTGTTCTCCAGCCGCAACAGCTCCCGGCATCGGCCAAGCACAAAGAAAAACACACAAGAGAAGGAGGGGGAGATGCGTGCATCTGCCTTCCCAGTTTCCGTCTCCATGCCTTCTATATGGAGCGTCGGTCTTTCGTGGCCATAAGCTGTTGTTGTTTCCTGTTCGATCCTCGATGCTGCCTTTCCGACGTGTTGCACCTCATAGAATGCGGCGAGGCTTCTCGCGACACCGAAAGACGAGAGAGAAAGGACCTGAAACTATCATCATGATAACGAGGGATGGGGTGGGTGGGTGGGAGCGCTTCCACTGAGGTTTGGTGTGTGTGTGTGTGTATGGCGGGGGTGGAGGATCGGGTGAGGGAGGCGGGGGGGGGCAGCGCACAACAGCTGCCAAAGCTGCGTATGATACTGCCTTACATGTTGCAGGCGTCTCGTACGTCGAATGTCCTTCACTGCATGTGGCCGTCCCACATGCGCGCCGTTCGCCTTCATCGATTCCCCTGCTTCTCCCATTTCCATCAAATGTTGCCTCTTGTCTTTTCGTTTTGGTGCTCCTAATATCCTGTGGCACGTCTGTCGCCGTCGCGTGATGCGCATACACGCATGTGTGCTGCAATCAGCGCAGATACCATCACCCGCGTCCCATCCACAGAAAAGAGGGCGTGCGAGTTGTCAGGATAGTCCCTGTTGTACCGGCGCACGACTTCCTTTGTTCTCACTGGAACGCGGACGGTCTTGGGATTTGCTGATTGTGTCATGACGGGTCGCAGTCGACCTACGTCCCTCTTTCACCTGTGTCGACGCGTCTGCAGGCCCCTTGGCGAGCGTCATTGGCTTGCGCGAGCTGTCCGTGGCGAGACGTGTATTCGGTGAGGTTGCTGCGGGCCCGTTTTACCTGCTAGTTCGTCGCTTCGTGTTATCTTCGCTCGATAATTGTGTGTGTGTCTGAGGGGAGGGGGTAAGAAGCTGCTACGAATTCGGTCGCTACACCGACTGCGGAAAACACGACGTCTTCCTGATCTGCATTCGGTGCGCCCGACGAAGCCGCCATGCTCCGTCGCAGTGGGGTACGTCGCGTGTACGAGCGCTTTGAAGGCCACATTTCAGGGGACAAGGGTCACATGACACTGCAGCAGGCGTGCACCATCTTTGGCTACCAGCTCGACGAGGAGTGGACCAAGAAGGATATCAAGCAGCGATTTCAGAAACTGGCGCTGCGATTTCACCCCGACAAGGGCGGTACTGATGAGCAGTTCCTGGCGCTCAAGGAGGCACAGCACCTGCTGCTGACACACCGTCATGACCGCGGCGCCGACTGGGCGGCAAAGGGGGCGAAGGGCGAGAGTGGTCAGGGTGGAATCAACTTTCGGCGCATGAACTACGACAACCTCACAAATACGATTCATCGGCAGACCGCCGACAGCCCCGAATGCCGCTCCTTCGGTCTGCAGGACTTCGCCATCTTTCTCGTCGTCATCACCACTGTGGGGATTTACTATTTTTACAAGACATACACCACCCACATGCAAGTGCTGAGGAGCCGATGGAGCTACTCCGAGGACGCGATTCGCGCCGACTACACGGGTAAACCACTCTCTGAAGGGTTGTGGCATCCGTGGATGGCAGACGTAGAGACTCGCGACCGCATGGACGACATTGCTATTCTTCAAGGGAGCGTTACGCGAACGCTCATTGATGAGAAACGAAAGAAAGCACCACCGGTGTACACTCCGTGGCAGTCCGGCGGACCGTTTGCGCGCCACATGGCCCCGACGCGGGCACCAGAGGTGGCGGAAGATGCGCAAGCGTCTGCGAGCACCCCATCCACCACAAGGTGACTAAGCGCGTGAGTCGCATGACCGCAGTGTGCCACTGGGCCCTTCTCCTTCGCAGCAGAAGAACAACCTTCCACAACATCGCCAAGCGCACACTTCAGATGAGGAAAAGGCGCGCAACGAGAGACCAGTTGAATATTTCTTCTTGAGCCTGTGTGATTCTGTGCGGAGGAGTACTTGGTTGCCGCCGAGAGCATGCTCGTCAGGCAATGGTGGCTTGCGCTCCCCTCTCTCTATCCTCACAGTGCTGCTGGAATGAAGGCGCGTCTGAGAGTCCGTCGGATGCCAGTAGGTGTGCATGTCCCGCAGGTGTCGTGTTGCGTTGTCGTTCTTTCTGACCCTTGCCGACCTTTTTTGTACTGCCGCTGTTCTTTGTCCGCCTGCCCCCTCCGTTTTTTCTTTTCACAGCGGACTTTGCGTAGGCTACGCATGGATAGGCCGTGTGCTTGCGCATGGAAGTGCAACAGCGTGCGCTGGTCTGGCGAAACGGAAAGGCCCTGGAGCAGGGGGAGGGATGGGTTGAATCTCTCGTTCTCTCTCTCCAAATTCTATTGCTGCCTATCAGGGTGTTGCAAACGGCGCGGTGCTCGTTGCGCCCACGCGTGTGTGGATGCTGTCCTCCGGCGGCATGCACCCTCCTTCGCGTCTCATTGTTGATCTTTGCCTTCCTGTTCGCCACTCTTCCCTCACACACGTCATCATGTTGGCAACACAGCAACAACAGCAAGCAGTGCTGCGGCATCGTCGAATGCTGCTCGCCGGGCTCACAACTACGGGTGTCCTTGTCTCCGGTTTTGTGCTACGACATGCCCCTCCTTGAGTCGTACAGCTGTGACCGAGGATGTGGATGAGGTGGCTGTACCCGCTCTCCTCGTCACATGGGGTATCTCTCCTAGCCGTGTGTTCTTGCCATGATGGACAGGTGCCGTACGGCGTGTAACTGAACTTCGCATGCACGTGCAGGAATGCGCACCTGCACACAAACGTCTTCTGTCCCTCTTCGTGTTGGCCTTCTTCGTTTTCGTTGTACGGGGCGGCGTGTGCGTACGTATGTGCGTGTGTGTGTTGGCGGGGGTGGGGTGGGGCGCGCACGGTGGCCGCTACATGCTGTGCAACGGTCTTTTGATGGCCGCCGGTGCGCCCATGCACGTGTGCGTGTGTCACCTTTCCGGTCATAGTGCGATACCGTTCAAAGTGGTCTCTTGGTGTCTCCATCCCAGCGTCGCGCGCGCGCTCCAGCGTTTTTTTTTTGCCGACGGCGTGCGCGGAGGCGCAGTCTTTTTGCGTGTTGCATCCGCGGATTCTGCTATTCTCTCTCCTGAAGGCGTGTGCGTGTCGGACTGTGGGCGGTGAACAGGGCAGAATCCCGCATCCTCATCTGCACCTTTACAGACTTCTCAGGCTCCAAATGAGCTCTACGGCTCATCATACCGAGGACGCGACGAGCACACTCGATGGCGGTAATGCCACTGCTGCTGTGCCCAGCTCACCAGCGGTTACCACTGCCACCGCCGAGGTGGCGCAGCTGAGGCAGGAACTTCACCAATGTCAAGAAAAGTTTGCGTCCTGGAAGGTGAAGGCGAAGACGGGTGTCGAGCAGATGCGTGCTCAAATTGCCGATCTCACGTGCAGGCTGGACGAGTCGAACAAGCAGCGCGCGCTCCTGGAAGCGCTTCCGGCGCTGTACATCACCCAGAGTCAGGAGTTCATGTACGCTCACGCTATCGCTGCCGCGTGCTTGCTGGTCGATGCCGTCCTGCTCTCCCACAGCGGTGGCGGGTCAGGGCAATACAAGGACACAGCAGCGACGAGCCCGGCAATGAGTCCGACTTTGCAAAGCACAACCACCGAAAGTCTGCAGAAGACGGTGAAGGATCAGTCGGACCGGCTGAAGGAGGCGCACCACTCACTGAGGCGACTGACAAATGAGCTGCAGCAGCGCACCGAGGCCTTGCACCAGCAGGATGAGAATCTTGCCGATCTGAAGCGGCGCCTCGCGGAGTTGGAGGCATGCAACACATCGCTCAAGCAGCAGCTGATGAGCGTGTCGAACACTGATGAGTGGAGGCATGTGCAGGAGGAGCTGGACCAGCAACTCGCGCAGACGCGGCTGGAGTATGAGAGTCGAGAAAGCCAGCTCATTCTGCAGCATAGCACCGAGGTGCAGGCTCTGAAGGCATTACATGAGCGGGAGGTGCAAGAGATGCAGCGAGAGCAGCGCGATGCTGTTGCAGAGGCGGTCCAAGATGCTCTCGCTAGCAGCTCACCGACACTCGTGCGTGGCGGTGCGCATCCACCCGGGATACGTGACGTTTCCGCAGACGACGCCCACCCCTGCAAGTCTGACGACGACGCCTACTTGGACCTCCTGAACGATTACAAGGCAATGGAGATGCGGTGCGCTGCCGTCACGAAGGAACGAGACACCATCGCGGCTGAGCAGCAGATGCTGCTGCGCGAACTTCAAGAGCTTCTGGAATGCACAGTAGGGGCGCTTCCAGCCTCGGACGCAAACGGAACCCCTACCACCTCCGCAACGGCCGCAGACGGGACCCCAGCTGCTGCTGGGTTGGTCTCGCTTGCCGACACTGCCAATCTCAAAGAAGCTCTGCGCAGGATCCACGCGCAGAGGCTCACATTCGTCAAGCTTCAAGAAGAGCTTATGCACTCTCGTCGCGAAGTGATGCAGCTGCGGCGCCTCAAAGCTGGACCTCCAGAGGACGGCCTCGGTGCGCAACAGCTGCAGTACGTGCGCTCCGTCGTGGTGCAACTCCTGTGCTCGCTAAGCGATATCCGCGTGGCGCGGCACCTGCTACCCGTGCTGAGCATGCTGCTAAAGTTCACAGATGATGACCTGCAGGCGATTACCAAGGCGATGCTGCAATTTACCAGCAGTCGCTAAGTGGCGGGCAGCCTCTAATCAGTAATGCTGGACTACGCTGAGGCCACGCAGTTGAGCATCGTTCGCTGTCTCTGCAAACCAACGTGGCTGCCCTGCACGTACTCTCTCCCTCTCCCTCACACACACACACACACACACACAGCGATCGGATCTGAGCGCGCGCTCTCCTTGACGGTAGCGCTGCATTCGTCTCTGTCGCGGACTTCTTCCGCTGCCACGTTTCGCTGATGGGCGCGGTTGCACCTCGTGTGCGGTACGACACATGTGCGCATGTGTATGTGTCGCATGTGCGGTGATGCTCTCTTGTTGCTATCTTGTTCCTTGTTTCACACGGGTCCACCTCCTCACTGGTGTGCAACACAGGCTCAAACTCCACGCCACGCTCGGACTGTTAACGGCTAATCACGTCGTGCGAAGCAGCCGTAGACATACACACACACACACACACACATCGCAACGATGCTGCGCCGACTGGGCCATCTGAGCGCTGCCTCTGCAACACACACTATCCCGCCCGCTGTGCAGGTCGCCTCAGTCACTCCTCCCATCATGCCGGATGCCATGTGGGGCATCCCTCTCGCAGCCTGCAGGGGCCGGTGGTCGGATGTGTTTCAGTCATGCTGACCCTCTGTCTATCATACGGATGATACAAGCGTGTTCACGGTCGCAACGGGCTCCGATGCAACGACATCCACGACCTGACCACTGACATCAGTGGCGATGCGTCACTCTCACCTCTCCCCCTCCGCCCACGTCGCAGGCCCTTGACGTTTCCACCAGCGGAAGGGACTCTGCATTTGGCAGGGATGGGTGGCAGGGGACTGCTTCGCCACGCCCCACACTGAGTGAGGGGGAAGGGTGCAGTGGTGTCTCTGAGATACTACGCACTGTAAGGTGTCACCTGTCGTCAGAGAATAATGTGTGTGTCCTGGGGCAAGAGGAAAAGGTGTACTAGCTTCTCTTCTTTTGAATGCACCACGCAATACAACCGTCGCTGTGAGAAGCGAAAGACCCCAGCTCAGGGCCGAGTGTGTGCAGCGCGCTGGGTGGACGTGCGTGTCTGTATTTTACCATGACCACACCTCCGCTTCCACCACAAGCCGTTTCACGGCATTCGTTTTTTGTCTCTCGTTGCGACGGCTGCTTCTATCCCTTGTGCTTTTCACGCTCTCTCTCTCTTGTTCATCTTCATATGGAGCAGCGTAGCAACCCTATCGACGAGAGGCAAGCCCCGCCGATCGCGTCTCGCTACTGCCATTGGTGAAGGACCGTCCACCCGGAGAGGTGGTGTCGCACGGCCTCTCTTGCATGTGCTCTCTCTCTTTTATCTCTCGTCGCGTAGCTCTTGCTGTTCGTCTCGTGTCTAGGCACGCATCAGCGAATTGTCGCCGGCTGCCAGCGTTGCACCTCCGGAAGCACGGCGTAGCGCTGTAGCTCTCACGCGTGGCACGTGGCCTCGTTTGTGTTCCATCGCTGCTTACAATGACGTCCTGGAAGGATCGGATCGCCGCGGTGCTCTTCTTCAGTGACCCTGAGGAGGCGCTAACAGCGGAGAAGATGCGCAACGCCGAGGCGATGGCCAAAGCAACGGAGGCACGCCTGCAGCACAACCTAGATGAGAGGGAGGTCCAGGAGAAGATGCTGCAGCTGGAAAACCGCATCAAGTCGCAGCGGGAGCGCTACGCTCGACAGGCCGCCCCAATGCTGAAGGAGTTCGACGACATTGCCATATCACAGCACTACTACCAGGAGGTGGGGAACAGCGTTTCGGCGCAGGAGACGTTTGTGGATCAAATGGCGCAGCGGGAGACGCAGCAGTTCGGCTACATAAGCAAGAAGCTCATCTCCGTCAGCCTCAACTTTGAGGCTCTACGCCAACAGATGCGGTCAGGGCAGCCGTTCGCACGAGAGCTGAAGGCCACGCTCGATGATGCGGAGAGTGAGGACCTGAATGTCATGTCAGAGCCCCTCCGTGCATTTGCCGACCGCGGCGTCCCTAAGCCGACGCTTGTGCGCGCCGCCGCCTTTGATCTTGCCCGCTCCATCGAGGAGACCGGCAAGGCACCAATGCAGCAGCCAGTGCTGGGGTGGCTGGACCTGCTAAAGTTTCGTACCGCCTTTAGCCCCTCGACGGTAGACCAGAACGAAGTTCGTGCTCGCCGCGCCGCCGCACAGTTTACGCGCTTCATCGAGCAGAAGCAGTACGCGAGTGCGCTGGCGCTAGCGGAGGAGGTGGACACGTGGACGCGCAATGAGCACGATGCCTCCGTGGAATATTTCAATAACTCCTACAGGAGCTTCCGGCAGGCGACCCTGCCCGTCATCACGGCTGAAATTTTTCTCGCCTACGCCGCCGCCTCCCTCAACGCGTCGCGGGCGGCGTGTGTGGAGCATATGCTGAAGGAGTAAGGAAAACTATGGCTAAAAGGACCTTGATGGCGAGACAGCCGTTGCGAGGCGAGGCGTGTGCTTGCTCCTGTACGGCGCCCCTTCACCTCTCTCTCTTTCGATGCCTCCACTTCGCATGAACGCTTGCCTCGGGGCATGGGATGGCGTCATGGTGTACGTGCATGTGTCGCTGTGTGGATAGGCGTGTATGCGTCTGCCGTTGACTGTGGGCAAACCGGTCCAAGACTTGGCGGTCGCCGTAGCGCACAGAGAAGAAGAACAGAAATTGAGCAAACGACACGCACGCACGCACAACACCCGTAGACCTCCGAAGGCGTCTTGGTCTCACCAGCACGTGCGCTGGCGGTGTTTGCTTCCCCTCGAAGGGCCACCCCTTGCCTCTCTCCCTCCCCTGTCCGCCATATCGGATGCTGCCACCATCACCGCATCTCTCCTTCCATCCCTCCCTCATCCCTCCGTTTGGAGGCTGGTATGGCATATTGCCTCGTCTTCTGCCAGTCAATCATTGCTGTCCCCCGTAACACTGCAGCCCCTGCGCACTGGAAACACCATCTTCCTGACTACTAGAGCGATGGCGGGGAACGCAAGTTATGTGAAACAGCTGCTGTCCACGGCGCGGATGTACCGCCGGCCGGATATGCTGCACGACATTGTGTGCGAAGTGCGCGACGCGGAGACGACAACCAGCAGGTTCTCTGCGGAACTGCGCGTGTTGTGCGCTGAAGTTGCGGTCGAGCTCAAACAGTGGTCAGCCGCTGCGGAGCTGCTAAAAGGGCTCGGGGCCGCGCAGGAAACGCGACTGCTTGCAGTGCGGCGCGCCTTCTGCGAGGTGCTCGTGTCGCTTCACCACGTAGACGAGAATACCTCCTTGACCGAGGACGAAAAAGTGCAGGAGTACGTGGTCGGCGCGGCGAGCGCGCTACAGGCGTTGGCGGAGGCGGTCGAGGTGTGGCCTGACAGCCTCGACGCTGTTCTTACGGGCATTCGCACGCTGTGGCTCATTGTCAGTCCTCTCCTTTCCGCAGGCCACGAGGCGGACGTGTGCGACCCCGTCGCCTTCCTCGCCACCCTGCATCAGCAGCTCCACATTGGTGGCGGGTACACGCTGGTGCAGTGGCTGGTGCGGGCAGCGTTGTGCCTCCGTGCGGCAGAGCGGCACAACGACGCATTGACTCGCTTCTCGGCCGCCCTTGAGGCGGCCGCGCTCATGGGCAACCAGCGTCTCTTTGTGCAGGTGCTGCGCCTGGCTGCCGGCGTCATCTTCGTGAAGGAGAAGGCGAATGTCTCCTCAAAGACGCGCTCGGACTTGCTGCCAAGCTACCGGAGCCGCCCCGTGCACTTTGCTGTTCTTCTTACATATCTCGTGCTTGGAGGGTTGCTGGAGGTGGAGGCGTGCAAGGAGGACTTGCAAAGCGCTTACCATACCCTCAGTGACGTCGCCGACGTGGTCCAGCCGCCACCAGACACCGGCGCAGCGGTATCACGGGGAAGGAAGAAGCAGGCGACGGTAAAGTTGCCTTCTGCAATACGACTCGTCGACACCTTTGCTGTGACTGAGTCCGATGTCATCGATGAAGTGAAGAGCGACCTGCTCCTGTGCATCAGTCTGCATGGAACCCTGTCCCCCGAGCAGGTGGAGGAGCTCGAGCAAAAACGCAGCAGCTCGAATCATCGCGTGCGCAGCTTCGCGACCTTCGCGCTTGTCGTGCGAGAGTCACACCGCCACGGTCTCCGCTGCCTTGGCAAGTGCGCCGATGCCTCCTCCATCTCCGCGGCGCACAGAGTCGAACTCCGCACCCTTGCCAGCGAGCTGGTCGATGTACTCAAGAACACGAACACTATACATGACGAGAGCGAGCGGCAGCACACGTTGCGCATTGGGGCATCCCTCCTGTGGAACCTGGTGCTTCCTTTTCTGCAGACCAGCACGTTTGGCGACGCACAGGCGGCGCTGGCGGCAGTCGCTGACGTGAGTCAGACCTTCATGCCTGCGCTGAGGAAGCTCTTCCTCCAGGTGGCGACCCAGCAGTGCCACACAGCCTTCGAGGAGGATAATCGCAGTGTGCTTCATCAGCTACTACCGCTGCTTCAGCGGGAGTGCCAGCGCGGAGAGGTCGATGGAGCGGCACCCGCGTGGTTGTTCCGGCTTCAATGGCTCCACCATCAGATGGCGATCCGAGAGGAACCCGAGAGCAGCCTAACCTCCCAGCAGGACCGCTGCCTATTCGCCATTGAGCAATGCCGGGGTATCGCCAACCCACTGAAGCGCATTCCAGTGATCAAGACTGCTTTTCGGCAGTTGCCGTCGATTGTCCAAGAGAGTGATGCGGAGACAGCTGCGGCGGAAGCAACCGAGCCGCAGAAGGGCACGCCCACCCGCGGCGCCCTTTCCACTCGTCGCTCGACGGTCCAGCTGTACCGAGAGCTCTTAGAGCTGTGCATGCAGGACCTGAGTGCCTCCTTGTTCGCTGTGGCGATGGCGGTGGCCGAGGCGCTGCGGGGCCTCCCTTGCCCCCTGCCTGGCGCCTGCGACGCAGACATCGAAGAGGTACGAGCCGCCGCCTCTCTGCACGCCGCCACGATACTGGCGCGGCGGATAGAGGAGGCGGAGCCGCATGGGGCACAGAAGGACACGCGGTCGGTCAGCGTCGCAGACCCCAGGAGTGCCGCTACCGAGGAGAGTGAGAACCGCTTGGCGGCTCTGCTGATCGAGGCAGCTCAACGCGGAGCGGAGGTGGAGAGCCGGTGTAGCGGCAGCGGGGGCTGGATTGCCGCAAATGCGTGTGTGATGTTTCTAAACTGGAAGAAACCCGCCTACGAACGTGGTGAATACCGCGCCCACCTCCTCGAGCTGCTTGACTTACAGAAGCTTTACACTGCTCTTTATGAGCATGACCAGGTGCAGGATGTGGAGCTGCTGTCCGACCTCACGACGTCGTCTGTGCTCGGGCTCGTGGCCGAGTACCTTGATACCTCAAACCCTCCGGCAGGGACAGGGACGTCTCCGCTGGCGAAGCAGATGTGCAGGGACGGCTTCGCCGCACACGTGCGGCGCCTGCGCACGTGCGCGAAATGCGAACCCTCCAGCGTGCAGCTTCGTCGTGCACATGCCATGTGCCTCGAGGCTCTGCAAATCATCCCCGGCGTGAAGCCGAAGTGGTTCCTTGCCATGCTGTCCTCTGCCCTGGCGCGGCTTGTCGGTGACAAGCCGAGGTACTCGCCGCACCCACAGGAGCAGCTTTTCATTCTTCTCGGCACACTTGCCGGGCCGTCGGTGATGTCTGAGAAAGTTGCACTTCTCATCAACGACGCCCGCCCACTGCTGCGCAAGGACCCGTGCGTCCGTCTCTGTGCATGGGTCGCCGCTGTGGCGATGCAACTGGGACAGGAGGAAGTGGCACTGGAGTGTTGCGAGATGGCTGATCGACTCTACGCCAGCAATCGGCTGGGCTGGGGCTCCTTGTTTGAGCTGCAGTCGACGTTCTCCTCCGGCGGAGGTGCTTTGACGGGGCCCAGTAAGACGCCAGACAGCGGCAGTCACAAGAAGGTGTCAGTGGAGCCGGCATTTGTGCAGGTCGACGTGCAGTCCACGTTCCCAAAACCGGACGCGGAGGACTGGGAAGCGTATGCGCAGCTGCTCTCCATCAAGGCACAGGTTGGCGTCCAGCACCTGCATGGCCTCAACAGCGTGGCTCGAAACCGCGCCGTGCAGCTTCTTTTGAAAAACTGCGTGAACGCGGCTATCGCAGCGGCGCAGGGCCCAACCGCGTCCAAGGTGGAGCACATCACGAACGCATATACTCTATACTACACCTTTCTCCGGACCACTCGCATTTCGCTGGAGACGGCGACATTTGTGCTGCCGAGTTTGCGGATGCTGCTGTCGAAGGTGCTGCTGGGGCAGCTCCCAAAGCGCAGCTGGAGCGACTCGTTCACGGAGGTGGTGTATCAGCTCAGTTGCGTCCTCGTGCACGTGTCGTTGTCGAGTGAGCAGGAGGACGATGCCCGCCAACTAGTGGCGACGCTGCGCCACCTGCGCGAGTTGCTACCTCCGCGCTACCAAAAGCCCCTCAAGGATCGGGAAGTGACCGAGGTGTGTTACCGCAATCCGTCCGTCGACGACTTTCTTCAGAGGTCCAAAAACATGGAGGCGGAGCTGCAGGCACGCGGATGGATGATCGTGGCCGTGGCAAATAATGACAGCAGTGTCGAAACAGAGACGTTCGCGCTGGCGCTGGCCGCCGCGCAAGGCGGGTCCCTTGCCACAGCGCAGTGCCTATTCGAGATTGCGTATGTGACAAGCTTTCGGAGGGGAGACTCGACTCCGCTGGCACTGGTGACTCGCCACCTGCAAGAGGCCCTGCGCATACTCGAAGGGCTCCCTGAGACGGCGCCACTTCTGCAAAGCCTCGAGGAGACGGACCGCTGGCACGCCACCCTGGCCGACGCGTCACTCACTGCCACGTTTCTGCGTTCGCAGGCACCGCGCCGCTTTCCGCACAACGGCGACGCTGCCAGCGGGGCGGCCGAAGCAGCAGGCGGCGAGCGACAGGCCGCGCCGCTGAAGGCACTCGTGAAGGCGCACTCCACAAAAGTCACAGGTGTCACCTTCCATCACGCATTTCTGGGGCTGCGTATCATCTCGCTGCTCTTCAGGGCGACGCCGACCCACGATGTTGTCAAAGTCGGAGCAGCGTCGGTCAAGACAGCGAAGTACGCCACAACCCCTGCATCGCGCCGCGACTGCGCGAACGTCATGCTCGATTACGTCTCGTGTCTGTGGCACCTCAGCGCAAAATGGCTGTGCGATGGCGCCACGGATGAAGACACAGTAGTGCTAAAGCTGCCGACCGACAAATCCCTTTATTACAGTTACGCGGAGCCGTCGGCGGCTGCGCAACGGCTGCGCCGCTGTGTCCCGGACGAAGAGTTCAAGTTGAACACCGAAGGGCTCTGGCAATGCTTGCTGGATCTGGGGGACTACCTCGCACGCACCGGCGATGAGCCGTACGCGTTCATGGTGTACTCGTGGGTGCGGTTTTCTGTCGCTCTCGCCTTCGGCGACGCCAGGGGCGACTCGCGCTGCGGTCTTGCTCACCGTCTCTGCAACTGGAAAATGTGCGCGACAGCCGCCTCGAGCGGCCTCAGCGATGCCCCATACGTGGCAGCGCTTACCCGGCTGGCCGATGCTAGGTCCCTTGTCGAGGAGGCAGTGAAGCGGGACGTCGAGGGCAAGTGCGTGTCGCCGTCATGGGAGGCGGCGATGGTGGTCGGCGAGTGTGAGGTTCGTATTCACCTCGGCCAAACAGAGCAGGCCGCCACACTCGCCGAAGATGTGCTGTGTCAGGGACTGGAGTGCGCAAGCTGGAATACGGCGGCCACCCGAGCACGGGCTCTCCGCGTCCGCGCACGTCACGAGGCAATCCGCTTGCGCTATGGTGATGCTCTGCGCACCCTCCAGCAGGCGTTTCACTTGATTGGCGCCGCCACACCTTCCTCCGCCTCATCCGTCATCTCGGTCCGTCTCTGGACCGAGCTATGCAGCGATCGACTTGCTGTGCTGATTGATTCCCAGTCCACCGCCGAAGCTGTTCAGTGGGCTGGTATGGTGCGCCAGCGGCTGCACCAGTGGCGCGCGGCGGCCTCGGCCAGCGCAATGCAGGTCGATACCACCCATACCGCATGCGTGCGAGCGGATGTCGAGGACGGTCTAGAGTTGTGGATCAACCGTCTCGCTTCCACAGTAACGTCCCAGCTTCCAGTCGATGCGCTATCGTACCAAGCTGGTTCCTCTGCCCCTGCGCAACGCTGGCCTCACACAGAGGAGCTGCTGCATGAGCTTCTCCTTGTCGCAGAGGGCTCCACTACGCTGCACAGCTGTCTGTACACCACCCATGCAAAGTGGCATGTGCGGGATCGCGTGACGCCACAGTGGTTGGCAGAGCACAGTGCCAATGTAGATGAGGTACGGACGCGGTTGTTGGTGCTGCTGGCAGAGATGAGGGTGTTGGATGAACTGTCGCTTCGCCTGCAGACGGCGCCTGCATCTAGCAAGGTCGGAGTGGGCTCGCCTGGTCAAGTCGAGGTCGCCGCCGCCACAGCCACTAGCATGTCCTTCTGGCTTGGTGCTCTCGTCTACTGGACTGCCGTTGACCGCCTCGAAGCGAGCGTACTTGCATCATGCCTCCTCGTCGCCTTTCGACGTCTGTCTATGGAGGATCTGCAGCTGCCAACTTCGAGTGCGCCGGCCCACTTCGAGAGGGAGGTGCTACGGTTCATCCGCGGCGCGACGTCGTCGTCGTCCGCCGCCACAGTCGACAGCGCACCCCATGCGGTGGAGCAGGCGGTCATGGTCGGTGCGCGCTGGCAGAGCGACGTTGCGCGTGAAACAGACGAGCTCCAGCAAGCGCTGCAGCACTACAACGTGACCGATGCACGTGCCCCGTCCATGACGGATGTGTCTGCTGTGCCTGCTCTGCTGGAAAAGGCTGCGGTACATTGCCGCCAGTGGCCGCACACCCGTCTAGCAGCGGCGATCATGTTGGCTGTGGCGCAGGTAGAAGTGCTTCAACGCATCGAGAATCAGCTGGAACAGTGCGACCACCTTGTTGGCGAGGAGCTACAGACGCAAACGCACGCGCTGCTCACGACGGCGTGGAGTCGCGCGCGACTGATCCCGGCACACATCGAGAAGCCCGGCAACCACATGCGCAAGGGTATGCCGGCAGGGAAGCAGCGCACTCTCAGCGAGCCTAGCGCGTCTGCGTCGGTGCGCCCGCTTCCAAAAGAGGAGGAGGCACTTGTGCAGCGTATCTCTCTCGGTATTGAGGTGGCGGTCCATCACGGGCACCTCGACGTCGCCGCGGACCTGAGCGAAGCGCTTAGCCATCTTGCGGTTCTTTTGGATCGGCCTCACATCGCCGCCGCAGCGGCGGAGCAAGCACAGGCGAACCAGCTGGTGGGGCATCTCTGGCGTAGTTGCGTGCACGAGATGACGGACAGTGCGGAGGGATGGCTGTGGCGGCAGATGCTGGCAGTGCAGCCGCTCTTCACGAACTGCACGTTGTACACGCAGCTGGCCGACCAGGCTCTGACGGCGACGCCCATGGAGCGCGGCTTGCGCAGCTGCCGTCTGCTGTGCGTGGAGCCAGAGGAGGAGGTGGCAGCGGTCACGTCGATGGGGCCTGGGAAAGGAG
This sequence comes from Leishmania mexicana MHOM/GT/2001/U1103, assembly GCF_000234665.1. NCBI lineage: Eukaryota > Euglenozoa > Kinetoplastea > Trypanosomatida > Trypanosomatidae > Leishmania > Leishmania mexicana. The sequence continues at coordinate 1,555,158 of NC_018337.1, forward strand.
GTCATGCAACGGAGGTGTCACCGTATGCCATCGATGGCGCTGTGTTGTCGGTCGCCATGGGCAACTGCCGGACTGGCTTTTGCATCGTCACGCTGCGCCACCCCGACGGCGCTGTGGAGGGACGCCGCAGACACGTGCCGGAGCAAATGTGGGTCACACTAGCCGCCACGCTGCAGCGAACCGAGACTCAAAAGCAAGAGCAGCTGGCCGGTACCGAGGATGTGCGTATCGACGGTGCCGAAGAGCGCGTAACGGCAGCGGACCTCTCGAGCACGCTGGCGGAGCTGAACACCGTGGCAGTCGAGCTGTTTGGGGAGTTTCAGGCATCCTTGCAGCAGTACTGTGAGAAGACCCCGCTTTACCTGTGTCTCGCGCCTCAGCTGCAGCCCTTTCCATGGGAGCAGACGAACGTGCTGAGTTGCTGCCCTGTCGTGCTGCGCGAGTTGGGAGCTGCGGCGGTGGTATCGAAGACCGGCGAGCTTCAACGGTCTGGCAAGCGCACCTTGCAGCACCCGCCGAGAACGGCTGGGCCTAGCTCCACGAAAGGCTCCTCTGCGGGGCCTCTCGTGTGTCTCATCGACCTGTTTGGTGATCATCGCGAGTCGGTCCCCGCCACATGTGGCACAGAGCAGAGCAAGTCAAAGGTGTCCCCGCAGTGTCTTCTAACGTGCAGCTCGGCCGGGGTTCCGCCAGATGCCGTGTACTTGACGTGGATGCTTCGGAACACCGCCCCTGGCGCGCTCATCGTGAACATGTGCGGGAATTTGACTGATGCTTTGCCATGGTCCTACTTTGCCTCCCTCCGCTTTTCGCAACTGCACAGTGTCGTACTCGCCGATGGCGCATTCAACGCGAGCTCGCAGAAGCGTGAGGAGCAGCTTCGCTTGTTGGCCTCGACGACACGGATAGGCAAGGCCGGCAGCCCGTCGTCGTACCCACGATGGATGACGGCGACGCTCTTCCTCTTGCGAGGGGCCACGTTTGTGGCCGCCAACACGCTTCCATGCAGCCCATGTGTGACCGACGCACTGGCCCGCCGCTGCCTGTCCTCGGCCTCCTCTGGAAAAGCGCTGGTGGAGCAGCTGCGAGGAAAGACGAAGGACATCAAGATACCGTTTGTGACACTGTACGGCGTTCCCGGCGGCGGGTTTTCTAAAGCAAAGGCGTAGGCGAGACCGATGAACGGGGACGCCGCTTGGACAAGCTGGGCACGGCGGTGCAAGGACGGCTCATACCTCAGCCCTTGCTTTTTTTCCCCTTCTTCTCTTCTTGTTTACCTTGTGTGTTTGTTGTGTGCTCATGTGGTCTGTGCATGCGAAAGTGTGCGTTTGCTCACATCGCTTGCCGCCGCCACTCATGTAAACGAGCGGACGTGATTCCCGCACAATATGTTCCACGAGGAACGCACTGGCACCCAGGCAGTCCCTCCTTGATTTTGTCTCTTGGCATTGTTTCTTCGTTTCCACGGAGGGGCTTGGGTGGGTGGGCGTGTGTTAGGCGTCTTTTTCTGTTCGTTGGCCGCGCGGCTTTTGTGTTGCCGTGTTTTTTTAGGCGACGGGCAGAGGAGGCGATAACACGGACCTGAAATGGAACAATGCGATAGAAAACTGGGAGAGGCAAAGGCGCGTCAAGGGGCTGCCGTGGCAGCAGCAGCACTGCCCGACGACAGATGGCTGGTGTTCCATCGCTGCGGTCTAAAGGAATGTTGGTGAATGTCATTGCATGCATCCCGTCCTTGTGCTCGCGCACATGGTGATTACGGCAGTTTGCCGCGCTGCAAGTTTCGGTGCTGTCGTGGAAAGAAGGCAGGCTTCACCTCACCTCCCGATGTGCGCCCTGTGCGGTTTGCCTTTGACCACCACCTCCATCACCTGCGCTTCTCATGTGCCCTCTCTCCCTCTTTCTCCCTATGCTTGCAATGTTGCCTGATTGCCGCACGCAGCGACAGGAGACGGTCACACTGCTGATTCGAAGCCGTTGCCCGGCCTCGCGCACATTCACGTACACGAGAGACGACATGAGCAGGTTTCTCAGCACTGTTTTTGGCAGGTCGGCGGCAGCACGGACGTCACCAACGATAGTCGAGTCCCCTGCTGCCATTTCGTATGCGCTGGCCTCGTTTCGCTGGCACATGGACACGCGCCCACCGGCAAAGGTCATTGCCGTTCACGATTACCTCGGGAGTTGCGCATCGTTGCAGCAGTTGCTAAACGAGTCTGTCGCGGATCTCCCGGTGTCTCGGCTAACGCCCACAGAACCGCTAGAGGTGTACTGCGCCGACCTCCGCGGTCACAATTTCTCTGAAGCTGCCCCGATGACATCCGCTTCCTCCTACCTCCTGGCCTGCGCTTCGGACATCATCAAGATGCAGGAAGACATTCTCCGCTCTGAAGCAGGGCTGCTTGGCCTTGGTTTTGGATCTCTCGTCGCCTCCTGTGCCGCCCTGCATGCGCCAGACGCCTTCTCTTCCCTCACACTCTTCGTGAACGAGATAGCGCAGCTGCAGCAGTGCGTGCCGTTCTCTTACCCGGTCGGTGAACTTCTGCGACGCGCACCGGCCAACGCCGCAGCACTAGCAGAGCTGAATAACTACCTGCGGGATCGAGTACCCGATCCGGCAGAGCGGGCTGCCCTTCTGGCCACCGTGGAGGTGCGACGTGGCCGGGCCCGGTTCCGATTCAGTAATGATCTCCTTCAGTACACCGAGCCGTTTGTGCTTAGTGCACCAGCAGACAGCACGTTCACAAAGCCCACGGTCGTGTACCTCTGCGGCAAGAATGGCGCCACCTCTCCGGATGAGGAGGCCCGAGTGCGCGCACGCTTCCCTGCAGTAAAGTTTGTCAAGCTCGACACGCAGGGGGAGACGCTGACGTCTTCCAAACTGCGTCTTGTCCCGCTGTTTCTTCAGTCGTGCGGCATGCTTGCCGAGATAAACGAGGCGAACATGGAGCGATGAAGTACAGTGTGCTGTGGTGAGAGAGAGATGGGACACTCGTGTGGACGCGCGCGCGAGAGAGAGTCTTTGCAAAGAGTATCGCTCGGCCATCAGGCAAAAACCGTGGATGCGTATGCCGTTTGAGTATGTTTTCGTGGGCGGTGGCCGTTCCGGTGGTGCGAGCCACATGCATCGACAGACAGAGAGTCTACAAGGTTGTATGTGTCTCTGCGAGTGGGTACGTGTTGGAGCTGAACTCCGGCTAGGGTGGTCGTGATGATGACCCTGTGCGTCTCGTGCTTCATTCCGCCGCCGCCGTGTACCTTCAGTGGTGTATCTGTTGCTTAAGTAACGTACAAGAACCAAACGAAAACGCTACCAAAAGACGCGGACGCACGAGCATGCAATGGCGTGCCCAGGGATAGGCCCAGCAGCAACAGCGGCCCACTGTCGTCTTTCTTCTCTCGTGGACTGTTGGCTTTGATGTCTTCGCCGAACCGCCAGCGGGTCATCCTCGTCCTCCACTCCATTCTCCGCCACCGCCTTTTCATCTCCCGACTGGACATTTTAATTCTTACCTAACAATTGTTTCTCATACACGCGCACGCACACGCGTGAGTGCCACCACCACGTAGTAGACGTGTCTTCTCTAACGTACACTAGCGCCCATAATACGGAGGAAAAGTGAAAAGGTGGCGAGTGCAGGTGACACACACGCACGCACGCCTACAGCCAGCAAAGGAAGCAGGTGATTACCATTACCTCTGCCGCTCTTGTCAAGGTTGTGGCGGTGTGACGGTTCCGCCGCTCTCGCTGTGCACGTGCGACAGGCCTGTTAGGCAAACACAAGGACGAAGGCGCAAGTGGGACGCACCCGCACGGGATAGTGAAACGGACGGTGCCGCGCTCATCTCGAATTGCGTCGTGTTGGAGACCTCCTCTCCAAACCCACGAACCCCCTCGCACCCGTGTCTTTCTCAACACATCCACCAGCAGAAATGATCCGTGCTGTAGCACTTGTCTGCGTGGCGGTGATGCTGCTGACATGCCTGCCAGCGGCTGCGATCCACGAGGATGAGCAAGGTCTGCGTGACTGGATAATGCATCTCGTCGGCAACGTGCAGGATAGTGCTGCGCAGGTGGCGACGAACCCACAACTGCTCTATGTTGCTTCCGAAGACGGTGCCGTGGCGGCGATCGATGTCGGCGTCCATGGTGGCTTGAACCTGACGTGGCGTCAGATATCCTCTGCGACGCCGCTGTGCGTCGCTGCGGGCCCGCAGACAGTGCTCACAGTGAACAATGCCGGTGTGGTTACCTTGCTGAGCCCTACAACAGGGTCCATTGAGGTGACGTACGCACTCCAGACTGTAAGCACAACTCTGCAGGTGGCCGCGTGCTCGATCGACGGCGGGAAGGCAGTGGTGGTCACCTACGACGGCACCATGCTGAAGCGCTTCGAGTTTTTGATGGCTTCGGAAGAGCAATCCATCCGGGTCGCCGCGTATGCGAGCGCGTCTGGTGAGGTGTCGAAGATGTACGTGGCCGGCTCCGTGCTCCTTGTGAACCACGGAGGCGAGTCTACTGACGTGCTCCGCCTTGACAACCTCGCCAAAGAGCGCAGCGTGGCCGGTATTGCCACGAGCATCGCCGCTGACGGTCACTTCACAACCCGCGACGCGTCCACCGTCCGCTCTTTTCCTGCGAACGGCGCCGCAGGTGAGGTGGCGTGCTCCGACTGTGGCATCGCCGTCGTGAGGAACGCGCACACCGGCGAGTCCAATGGCGTTGTCCGCGTGGAGACGGAGGAGGACACGCTGCGCATCACGTACCCGGAATCGGCCGTGACGATCCCTAACGTCTGCAGCAGCATCACCGCCTACCCTCTCCTGGCCTTCGAGAAGGACGACGGCGACGTTATTGTGCTTATCAAGACCGGCGCACACAACCTGCTTCTCGTGAGCGCTGCGCAGGGCCTCCTGTGGCGCCGGTTTGAGGCGCTCGCAAACGTGGCTGCCGCCGCGATTGTGGAGCCGATGGGGGCGCTGGACCACTTCCACTTCAACAAGAACATCTTGCTGGTCTCCCGCTTTGGCACGCTCTACTCGATCCCCATCGTAGGGATGGGTGCGCAGGTGGACTTCATCAAGGACTTTTCGCAGGAACTGGTGGCGGCCATGAAGGCCCCATCGATGACCAAGGTGCAGGTGCGTGAGTTGGCTGTCCGGGACGACGGCCGCACCGCCGTGGTGTACGCTGAGTCTGGCGCGATGGGTGGCCACGTCTTGATCGACCTGGCGGAGCACAAGGTCACTAGTGTGACAACCTGCGAGAACGCCGTTCTTTCGACCCCCCAGCTGGAGGTGGCGGCTGACCTCTCCGTCAGGGGCTCGCTTTCACACGGCATCCTCTACACATACGTCAGCCACGCCGAGTCCGGCACAATCGAGGGATACAGCGTCAGCGCGGCGGCGGGTGCGCGTCCAACGTGGGTCGTGCAGATGCCCTCGGCGATTGTGGCGCACGCTGCCGGCAGTGAGCCGCGTCGGACAGATGTTGTGAACACCTTGCGCGTCTACCCGAACATCTCCGGCAAGGAGATGGTTGAGGAGGTGCGCCGCACCTACCCGATGCGCAACGTTATCGCTGTGGCGCATTATGAGCCGTCCGAGGAGGAGCTGCCGTCACTGGTGATCACCGCGATTGATGTGGTGACCGGCAGTGTCTTGGCGACGACACGTCATGCGAACGTGGAGGGGGACGTGAAGATGGTTATTGTGGAGCACGCCATTGTCTACTACTATCTCGACGCCAAGAAGATGCGCTACTGCTTCGGCGTGTGGGAGCTGTTTGAGGATGAGAACAGTCCGGTTGTGTCCAAGACAGCCGGCGCCACGATTCCGCAGATTATCGCCTCTTTCTTCGTCAACACGAAGCGCGAGTTCAGCTCCCGTGCGACGCGCCCGCCGGCCGTGGTGGTGTCAACTCTCGGCTCCGTTGGCGGCCCGCTAGCTGATATGAGCGTCACCACCTCCTACAACGCCATCTCCCGGAAAAGTCTTGTGCTGGCGTACGCGACGGGGCGTGTGGTGGTGGTGGAGCTGCGGCTCCTACTTGCCGGTAACCAGATACCCCTGCCAGGTGAGAAGGGTCGCCAAATGTCGCACCTCCTGCTCCCCAGCTTCTTGTTCGCGTCACACAAGTACCGCGTCGCCTTTCCGCGCAAGATCACGACGGAGCCGACGCTGCTGGAGAGCTCTTGTCACGTGGTAGTGTCGGGCCTCGATCTCTTCTACGTGCGCTCCTCGTCCGGCAAGCCGTTCGATCTGCTCAATAGTGACTTCAACAAGCCCCTGCTTATCACACTCGTGTGCAGCTTCGCTGCTCTCTCCGTGATGGTGCGCTACTTTGTTAATCGCAAGGCCCTGAACTTGGCGTGGCAGTAGGCGCGGTTTCGATTGGCACACGGAGAAGCACGGGAGTGGTGTTGCTGCGCGAACAAGACACAGAGAGTCGTTGTGCCCGTTTCGTTTCTCTGTTTCTCTGCCGTGGCGTGTGCAACGCGTGTGCTCGTGCCGACGCCGCCCACGCCCGCATCCCGCTGCCTGTCGCGGAAGGTGTCTCGGTGCGTCCTTCGTTTGTGCGCTTATTTTCGCCTTAAATTCCTTTTGTATTGCGGCTGCATCACCCCCCCCCCCTCCTCACACAGACACACGCCGAAAATGCTTGGCCGAAGAAAATGGACAAGATGATGCGCGACTGCGGCGCTTGTCAGCTCGCCTTTTCTCGCTTCCTCTTGCAATGTCTACTGAGTGCGTGTGTGTGACTGTGCCTGTCTGTCTGTGTGTGTGTCTGTGTGTGTCTGTATATATATGCCATGGTCGGATGTGGCGTTTGTGATAGTATTGTGCATGCTTCTCTCCGACGACACCGGGTGTTTTGCCTATATATATATATGCACGTACTTGTGTCTGTGTGTGAGTGGGAGTGCAGTGACGACCTTTTTAAACACTTCTTGTTGTGTCTGTGTGTAGGTTAAGCACTTTGAGATTGCTGTACGCAGGCGTGTGGAAAAGGCAGGAACGATGTGGCCACCACATAGTGAGGGGCGCACGGGCGCCTCATAGCGGTGGATGGCAAGCGGGCAGGCAAAAAGGGTACCGCAGACACGACCACGAGCTTTCTCGACTTGAAGGACGGAGAGAATGCGCCTCGGTGTGCACCGCACGGTGCCTTTTCCATTCCTGAGGACCTCTGATGGCTTGTTCATGCCGTTCTCCCGCCTTTGCTGTGTCACCAGCCTCGCCCGCTCCAAGCCCCCCGTCCACCCTGAGCGGCATGCTCCGGTCCGCCGTACTCGGCTGCGGACCATCCGCCTCTGTCGTCACCACCACGACCACCGTTCACCCCCCTCCCCTGCACACCTTTTCGGCGAACTCGTTTCCTCTCTCCTTCTCCCTTGGCTTGGGCTGTGAGCTCTTCTCCTTTGTCCTTGCCACGCGGGCGGCTCAACTCGCCTTGCGTTCATACACGTGACATGTGAATTTCCGACAACGAGCAAATCGTCACGGACAGGGAAGGCCTGCGACGAGAGCGCAAACGTCCGCGTTTTGCGCTCATTCCAAGGGAGAGGTAGCTGACGGTAATCACAGGCAATGGCGTCTCGCGGTGCTGCCGCTTGTGCGACCCGATCCCGGGCACCCGAGGTGCATCGTGTGGCATCCGACAAAGTCGCCTTGCAGGCGGAAGCGAAGAGTGTGCGAGAGCGCCGGCTGGCTTTGGAGGAGGTCATGCGGCAGGAGCGCGCTCGGCGCCTGCAAGCGGCCGCATCACGCACGACGGAGACGACTAATACGAGCCACTCTTCTGTCTCTGCGGCCACGGTGAGAGAGCAGCAGAAGGATGAGGCCGTCAACTCAAACCGCGCTCCCCAAACGCTCGATGAGTACCGCCGCGAGCTGGACAAAGACAGTGGCAACAGGGAGCTCCTTCGGCTACACTACTACACGAGCGGGCATCTAAGCCCGGCTGATGTGCACTTTTACACTGTCAAGGGCCGGGTAAAGGAGTACCAACGCCACGCACCGAGCCCAGCGCGGTCGGCAGGGGCGCACCGTCTGCTGTTGCCAACCCGAAAGGCTCACCTGGAAACAGACTTGACGCAGCCGTCGATGCGGGCGCTCGAGTCGGCCGCCGTGATGGAGGGCACCTCGGATCAGTGGACAAAGTCTGCTCTTCTCCGAATGCAGGCTAATCAGCACGTGCTCCAGCGTATGGAAGAGCGCGAACGAAAGGAAGCAGCGCACATCGGTCGACCCATCGTACGGGGCACCGCGGCTCCTGCCAGTCGACTCAGCGTCCCACCACAGCCATACAAAACACCGGTGACGACGAGCGCACGCGTGAGCCACCCTTTGCACGTCGCGGAAGCTGCCGTGTCAACGTGCACTGTGCCGCGAAGTCTGGCAATGGAGAGGAGCGACACAGTCGCCGCCTCTGCGTGGCGATGGAGTCCGCTTTGCCAACGTAGTCCACTAAAGACGTACCTGAGCACTAGTCCACTGCGTCTACGCGGGCGTGCGGCATCGTCGACCGCAGCGCAGAGGGACTCCCTGTTCATGACCTCTCTCATCGACGGCTCTTCAGTCCCTCTGCATGCATCTCGCACAGTCACCTTCCCTCCTACTTCCGCTGGATACAATGGGCTTGTTACGTGTCCGTGGAAGCCGCTGGAGTATAGCGGTACGGCACACCTCGAGGGCCGCGGCAGTAGGTCGGCGTATAAGCCTATTGTCGAACAGCTGCCCAGCGCGCCGTCGGAGAACCACGGCACCTGGGCCGAGCTAACACAGAGCCGGTCGTACCCAAGGCAAGGTCTAACGGCACAGTCACCTCCACCTAGAGACCGCGGCGCCAGTGAGTCGGGCGAGGGGGCAGGGAGCCTGCCGACTGCCAGCCCTCCCACCACGAAGCCGAAGCCAACACTGCTTGACGGTTTCCGCATGCCGGACACAGTTCTGAAGCGGGAGGACCTCTTCCAGGGCTTCACCTGACGTCCGCGCACCGCTCCAACGTGCGATAAATTCAAGGCAACTGCGCAGTCCTCTCTTGTCTCCCTCCCTCTCCCTCCAAAATGCAACTCGACGTGGCATGGGGCGAGGTTGGGGGTGAGTGGGTGCGTGGGTGGGCGGTGCCCTGAGTGAGGAGACTGAATCAGGCAGCGTGAGTCTCGTCTGTCGTCTCCTCACTCCCGATCCCGATACTACGATTTTGTTTATGGATGATTTGGGGGCCACCGTAACGTCACACGCGCTCATCCTCGCACCATCGCTCATTGGCGGCGTCTGTGGGCATACCTGCGCGCCTGTGCCCTGGGTGCGTGTATGTGTGCTGTTCCTTGTGTATCGCTGCTCCTCTTCTTCTGTGGTCATCCTGCACCACTAGACGCGTAGACAAGAGCGGCAAAGGAAGCGACAAGAGATGAGAACGTCAGAGAAAGGGCGACCACGACAGAGGCGTGTGTGGATGCGGGCGTCCCACAGTGATGCCATTGCGTCCGGTGCACCAGCGATGCACATCCTCTGTTTCTTTCTTCCTGTAGCTCGTGGCAGTGCGGACGTATATGCGCTCTACGTCACATGGCTGGTCGCGTCTCTGCGCGTGTGTGCACCTGTCTGTGTGTTAGACTCGTCTTCACACCCCCGCCTCACGCCTTTCGCCCTCTCTCCGACCATCGTCCATTCTCCACTCTTATGACTCTGCGTACTCCTCTCTCTCCCACCCTCGCTCCTTCCATGCCCATCTCTTCTCTCGGTCTAGTGTTTCTCGTGGCGTGCTGCGTGATCGTGAAAGGGGCGCACACGTCGAAGAGAGGCTGCAGCCCCCCCCCTTCCCTCACCTCTACACGCACGGACACACACGCAAAAGCCGCTCAGCGTCTCTCGGGCACATTTGCCACTCACCTGTTCCTTGTGGCGTGCTTGTCGTGTCTTCCTTCTCTTTCGGATGCGGGGAAGGCCTTTGTCATCCTAAACGCATGGAGGCGCTCTCGCGGGGCTTTTGTGCGGCGGCGCTGGTGCAGTCGCTGGCACCAAAAGAAGTGGAGGCGTGGCACCGGCAGTGGCCGCAGCCCACCCTGCAAGTGGTGGACATACAGCGCTACCCGCGCGTCCCAGCTGCATCGTGTGGACCATCGCGCTTTTACGTTGCTGTATCGGATTCGGAGTCGGTTGCGTGGCTCGTGGTTCCACCGTGCACCGCCTTGGAGGACTCCGTCGCCGCGTTCGAGATAGAGGTGGGCTGCTGTGTTATGTTGCTATCCCACGCGCTGGTGACCGCAGCGAATGGTTTGAACGTGATTGTCCCACTTCAGGTGAAGTACTCGAACAACACGCTCCGCCTCCTTGGCCAGCCTAGCTGCGCCGAGGCGCTCTTTCCACTCTCGGCGCAGTCCCTTCTGCGGCGCCACGACGGCGACGATAATACCCCCTGCGCCGCTGCAGCCTCCGCGGCGTCGCAGCGACCATTGCACGCGATTGCGCTCCGCGACTTTATGGACGCTCCTCAGCGAGCGCTGGGCAACTGGTGCATCACCGCGCGGGTGGTGTGGAAGGGTCGCGAGTATCCTTTGAACTCGCATGCGAGCTCCCTCGGCGGCGGCAGGGACTCTCGCCGCAGCGTCTCTGCAGGCAGTCCACGCTTTGTCTTTCGGTGTCTCCTTGCAGACGAGCACGGCGATGCCGTCGTGGCAGCCTTCTACGGCGGCGAGGCTCTTGGGGAGCGCGTGCGGTTGCACGGCTGCTACCGACTTGCGCAAGGAATGGTGAAGTGGGGCACAGGCGAGACCGGCGCCCCGAGTGAGTTGCGGTTTGTAGAGAAATCGGTCGAGGAGGAGCTGACATCGGGCGCGGCTCAGCAAATGTTTCCCTTTCACGCATCTGCGCTTGTTGGCGAGGTGGCTCAGCAGTTGCGCGATGTGGTCGCGGTGATCGAGACTGCACAGGTGGGTGGGTACGTCTCGGTGGTGGGGACAGTGGTCGCCGTGCAGGGCAACACGCAGGTCACCACCAAACGCGGTCGTGTGTGGCGGTCCGTGGTCACTCTGGCCAACAGCGCAGCAACGGGCCGCAGCGGCGGCCCATTCGCGGAGGTGACTCTGTGGGGTGAGGTTGCAGAGGCGGTGGAGCCGGCACTGGGGGAGCGCTGGGTGTTTCATCCGTGTGCGGTACACCTCTTTCAGCATCGCAAGACGCTATCGAGTCTGGTGTCGACGATGGCGGTGAAGCTCGTGCCACATACGGGCGGCGCAAAGCACGCACCACGCGCGACAGCGTCACCAGGATCGAAACCCGACGGAGGAGGCGCAGACGCCCTACCGAACGCCGCCAGTGCCGCCAAGCCTGTATGTAGTCCACCAGTCCTCAAAAAGGATATGCAGCTGGTGCTTGACCTTGAGGAAGCCTCCCCGACACTGCCGGTGCTGGCGCGTGTGCAAGAGGTCGTGCGGCCGTTTCTCGACTGGGTGTGCGCAGAGTGCAGTCGGACTCAGCCAAGTGTTGTCAAAGCGGGCAGCGTGGGGACTGGAATCCCAACTGCCTGTGTGCACTGCAGTGCGGCGAAGCTCTGCCCTACACTACGTTTGCACGTGTGGCTCAGCGACGGCCTCTGCACTGGCCTGGCGGCCTTTCATGGCTGCGCTGCCGAGTCGCTGCTGGAAGCATCCCCTGCGGAGGTGGCGCGGTATGTCGAGCAACAATCAGCCGTCGTAGATAAGATGTGCGGCCGTCTTGTTGGTTTGCCAATTTTGGTGTGGCTGCTGCCGTGCGGTGCTGCCGATGCGCTCGATGCCGCACAGTTTATCGTCGTCAACTGCAAACGAATTCATTGCGTCTCCGGTGCCCATACACTGCTGTCTGCCATCGACACCTTTTCCAGCCTCGACGAAGGTGTGAAGAGTGGGGCCGCTGACGTCTGAGCGCAGACGCCACCCGCAACAGAGGACACGGCCTAAGAAAGGGAGCCGCGCCGGTACGCTTCTCTCCCTAAGAACGAAATGAGGCGAAATGCGATGCGCCTCTGCTCTGAGGCCGTCTGTGTGTCCTGTCGGAGGGAGGGGGAGCAGGGAAGGTGCATTCGCGTGTGCCTGCTCGTACGTGCTGCCTACCACCACTGCTACGTGCTCTGTTCTCTCCTTCGTCTCTTCGCGTCGTCTCGCCTACGCACAGATCATGACGCCGGTCGGTGCGAGGAAGCGCAGGGGTGGCACGAGCGATCAACAGATCAACGAATCAAAGAAACACGGGATCGTCACACTCATTTACCTCTGCGAGCTTGTAGAGCACAAAGAAGATGGCGGGCAGAGCCATCCCAGCGTAATAATCGGTGCGACTCTGCCAAACCCCTCTGCTCCTCTCCTCCTCCCCCCACACACCTCCTCTCGTGGCACTGATGAGAGCGCCGACCTCTCCCTCGATGTTCGCGAAACTATGGGGTTGGGGGAGGCCGAGCGGAGTGGGTGCGACACGGCGCACCAGCGACTCCACTGTAGCCATGCTGACCTCTCTCTCCTCTTCCCCCCTGTCTCGTCCGTCTGTTCTCGGAACTCCAACGCGTTACTGTCCCGCCTCAGTGGTGCTCGACTTCTGCTACCTCCACCCACTCTGTGCCGGTGCTGCTTCGCACCGCTTTTCCGCACACGGTGTTGTTGTGGCTCTGTTCTGTGTGTATTTTTGTAGTTGGCTTCGCGTGCCGGAACGTCCTCACCGCACGCCGAGCAGCAAAAGGAACGACGCCACCCTCACTCGTCCACGTCTGCACACCCTCTCTCTCTGGGCGTGTGTCGTAAGGGTTTCTTCGTGCATTTGACGATCACGTAGAGAGACGAGTGTCGGTAGCAGCACCCCTCCCTCCGTCCTGCGTGCCCCCTCCTCCTTCCACTTGGTGGCATCACAACCTTCCACAGCACAACCACCACCGTCGATCTTTGACGAAGACTCGCCGCGCACAGTGGCGCTGACCAGTCCTTGCGTGCCTCGCTCGCAGATGAGTCTCTCCCAGGCCACTAAGGACTGTGTCACGGCAGTCCGCAAAGCTATAAAGAAGCACATCTCCGGGGATGTTGTGAGCGAGCAGAGGATCGGCGCAGTCCTGCAGCTGCAGCTGCGGGTCACCGTTACATCCGAGGCGGAGGTCGCTCAAATACTGCTCTCCGCGATGGTCAAGGCTGCCTGCGGGTCACAGAAGGGCTCTACAAAGCTGCTCAATGGAGAGGTCATCGTGGACGGCACCGCCCCGCTTGCCCTGCACTCCTTTGCGGAGGTGGTGCGCGTGAGCACATTTCGTTTCCAGGATCTGCCAGCCGCCAATCCCGCCCTGCGTGTGGTGGCCGAAGCCACGTACACGCGGCACCTCCAACATTCATGCGAGCTCGCGGTGCAGTGTATTCACAACTTCCCGCCATGCCTTCTCGGCGAGGCGCTCTCGCGCTTCGACGTAAGCGTCGGCGGCTATGTTGTGCTGTCGCTCTCGGTGGACAAAGACCATGGCATCCAGCTGCGCCTTTTCACCACCGCGATCGACGCTGTGATGGCGTGCATGTGCAGCACGTCCTTCACAGGAGAGGTGCTGCCGCGAAAGTGGGAAAGCCGCGACACGCTGCAGCCGACTCAGCTCCTCGAGACGCTGGAGGAGGTGCAGATGGCCATTTCTGAGTACTGGCTCGACAGCGCGCAGGACGACCACGCCCGCTCGGTCGCAGTGTTTCTGATGAGGTCTGTTGGGACTGACATTTGCGAGTACTTCAGCACCAAGGCAGCGGCCGCCGGCGGGCTGTTTCGCGGCGAAAAGAAGGTGCTCGAGGAGGCACACTTGTGCTGCGAGGAATGGCTGAACACGTGTACGCGACTCACCACGATCGACTGGGGAGCCGTATGGAGGGACCGATACGAAGATGCGGCCCTAGTGTGCGTTCGGGATCGCCTGCGCACAACCCTCGCGTTACGTGGCATTGCCGAGGAGGTTCGCGAGCTGCTTGGCGCCAACGACTTCCGTGTCCTGAAGACGGACGCACTCTGGGACGCTTTCGACGATGTAGATGTGATGGATCCCTCGAGCGGGGCTCAGTGTCAGTGGAGCGGCGCCCTCGCCGCCTACTACCGCCGTCTCGAGCCGATCGAGCAACGATGCGCGGGTGTTCTGCGTGACTTGTTTGCCACCCGCGCCGGGCTGGCGCCGCAGGTTATCTTGCACAAGTTCTCTGGCTACTGCCACCTCATGAAGCGCCCTATCATCTCGAGAGAACTGGTGACAGAGCGAGACGGACTGCTAGCCAAGCTGAACGATCGACTCGACGCAATTCGACTAGAGTACGCGCGTCGTGCCGAGAGCACCGAGGACGAGCTCGTCCTCGAGGAGGAGGACCGCCGCTGCCAGACGGGACGCTTTTTCCCTGGTGTCGTGAACAACATAATATGGCTCCGCCAGCTGTGCGGGCGTGTGGAGGAGAACATCGCGATGTGCACCTCCATCCTAGTCGACCTGCCCACGGCGAGCGTGTTCGTGACATCGGCGAACCAGCTGCTTGAGGAACTGCATGACTATGAGCAGGAATGCTACCGAAACTGGGTAGCAGATGTGGAGGACAAGAGCGACGCGCTGACACTTGACGCGGATGCCCCGTTGATGGAAATTGACGCGAAGGGGCGGGTGGATGTCAACTTCTCGGAGCGGCTGGTGCAACTCCTGAAGGAGGTGCGAGTGCTTGGCGCCCTCGGCTTCCACATTCCTCGCACCATCGCTCGTCTGGCGCAGCAAGGGGCGCAGTTCCTGCCAATGGGCGTCGCCTTGAAGCAGGTCGCTAATACGTACAACTCCATGGCGGCGGACATCATCCCCTGCACGCGCGCCATGCTGCTGGAGCCTGCCGTCAGCTTCGAGAAAGTTATCACGGCCAGCGGCGAAAAGAAGCTTACGTGGCGCAGCAAGAAAGAGACCACGCGTTTCATTGAGCGGCTGCAGAGCGCTGCCCAGTCCCTGACGGAGTTCAACCGCCGTCTGCACAAGACGCACCACGAGATTCAAGGGGTGGTGGTGGAGCTCCACGACATCAGCCTACTCCGCTCCCGTGATCGCTGGCTCAGCAAGGCGCGGCAGATTCGAGAGAAGATAGAGACCTCGGGCTTTCAAAACACGGAGTCGTGGCGCCAATTTTGGGACATGCAGCTCTACAAGGCGATGGAGGCGCAGTATCAGCTGGGCCTCGAGTCTCTCCACGAGGTTGTCGAGGAGATCAAGGCCGACATCGTCTACAACGCGGAAAGCGGACAGGCGGCTCTGCGCCCTCCCGTGGAGGTGCTCCAGGTGCAGTACTACCAGCGCATCAACGACTTTATCACGTTTCCGCGCCGCTTCCAAGGATGCGGCAAGGAGAACGTCTTCCACGAGATGCCGTCGCGCAACGCGCACGGCCTCTACGTGGTGCTGCAGTCTGCTGGTCAGCTGTTCAAGCGCGTGATGCACGAGCTGAAGCGCTTCTCGCCGTACCTCGTCATTGGCCGCTGCGGCCTCAACGGCAACCCGAGTCTCGAGGAGATCGTCGGGAGGTCCCTCACCGAGGTGCAGCACTGGGAACAGAGTGTGCGGCTGCTCAAGCAGAAGAGCAAGGACATCAACAGCGAGGACCTTTTCATCCGCTGCGGCTGCATCACCCTCTGCACGGCGGCGATCAAAGGCGCCGTCGAGGATCACCTGGTCCGTCTCACGGACGCCCTCAAGGTTACGCTTAAGCAGAGCGCCGAGCAGCACCTGAACTCCATCAATGACTACCTTGCCAAAGCGGCCAAGTGTCTAGACAGCAAGATGACAAAGCTGGGTGAGATCGGCCAGGCCAACCTGCTCTACGGCGAGCTCATGGAGCAGCGGCCTGCCATGGAGGTGGAGTTCCACCACTTTTACAACAAAAACGTCCTGCTGCAGAACATGACCGGCACAGCAGGACTCGACTTCACCAAGACAAAGGATCGCTGGACGAATTTCATGAAGCGCCTCGACTCGCACGAAAAGGAGGTCGAGGAGCAGCTGAACCGCATACAGGAGAAGGTGTCGAACGCGGTCAAGGAGTGGGAGAGGGACTCCATCCGCTTCACCACGCGCTGGCACGAGCTCAAGCCAAAAGACCTGGCGGCGCACAAGCCGCTGGCGTTTGTGACGAAGAAGAAGGAGGAGTTGCAAGCACTCAAGGAGCGCGGGGATGAGTGCAAGAAGCAGTGTGAGTACTTTCACCTTGACGAACCGGACCTGCAGCCGATCGAGGACGCGGAGGCCGACATAGAGGACTACTTCAAAATGTGGAGCATGCTGGGCCTCTTCCAGCAGGAGGTCCAGGAGCTGTGCAAGGAGCCATGGATCAGCTTCCGCGCCAAGGTGTACCGTTTCGAGGACTTCGTGAAACTGTGGCAGGGTCAGCTGAAAGAGATTCCGGCGAATTCGGTCATGGTGCACATCCGCACGATACTGGACAACTGGTCGCGCTGCGTGCCCCTGCTCAAATACGTCCGCGGAGAGGGCTTTACCTCTGCCCACTGGACAGAGTTATTCCAGCTCCTCAAGCTTTGCAACGTCACGCAGGACACAGTGAAGTTTGGCCAGATCCTTGACCGCTATGAGGACATCCTTAAGAACGAAGGCCCTATCAAGAAACTGCACATCCGCGCGAAAGGCGAGGCACAAATCCGCGAGGCGCTCGACGACGTGCGGGCCTGGGGCACAGAAGCCCGCTTTGCCCTCACGCCGCACCCGGACCGCACCGGGGTTGCGCTGATCACGGACTGGAAGGATACCATGTCGGTGCTCAGCGACAACCGCGCGCTGCTGCTGAGCATGAAAGAGTCGCCGTACTTTGGCCTCTTCTCCAACGACGCCACCAAGTGGGAGGAGCGCCTCTCGACCCTCGACGAATACCTCCGTCACATGAACCAAATCCAGCGCAAGTGGGTGTATCTGGAGCCCATTTTCCGCCGTGGTGCCCTGCCGCACGAGAAGCAGCGCTTTGACCGCATCGACTCGGCCTACCTGACCGTGATGAAGGTGGTGGAGAACGATAACCGGCTGATTGCCCTTGCCGAGCACACGGAGTTCAAGGTCATGCTGCACCACGTCTCGGAGCAGCTGGAGCGGTGTCAAAAGGCGCTCAACGAGTACCTGGAGTCGAAGCGTGACGGCTTCCCACGCTTCTACTTCATCAGCGACGACGATCTTCTCGAGATCCTGGCGCAGAGCAAGAACCCCAGCGTCATTCAGTCACACCTCAAGAAGCTTTTCATGGGCATTCACAGCGTCCAATTTGACGCGCAGCAGGAGAACATCCTGCAGATCCAGTCGCTGGAAGGGGAGGTGGTGACGCTGCTGAAGCCGGTGCGCGTCACGGAGGAGGTGGAGGGGTGGCTCTCCCAGCTGGATGCGGGGGTGAAGGCGACGCTCAAGGCGCACGTGGCGCAATGTGTGGCGAAGGCCGACATCGGCGCCTACGCCTCACAGGTGCTGTGCACGGCGGAGATGATCACCTTCACGCGCAAGGTCGAGACTGCGATACGCGACACCATCGGCAGTGCGGGTGCGCTGCAGAAGCTGAAGAGTCAGCTGCAGACCCGGCTGCGCGAGCTCACTGCGTACGCTGGCGGCAACACCGATGTGTTGGTCGGCATCAAGCTGAAGGTGCTCATCATGGACCTCATTCACAATATTGCGGTGGTGCAGCTGCTCATCGCGAACGGCGTTGATAAAGAGTCACACTGGCTGTGGAAGAAGCAGCTCCGTTTCTACCTAGACAACACTCAGCAGTGCGTTCTGCGCATGGTGGACGCAGAGTTCCGGTACAGCTACGAATATCAGGGCAACGCACCAAAGCTGGTGCACACGCCGCTGACGGACTGCTGCTACCTCACCCTTACCCAGGGCATGCGGCTGGGCTATGGCGGCAACCCGTACGGCCCTGCGGGCACTGGCAAGACGGAGTCCGTGAAGGCGCTGGGTAACGCAATGGGGCGCCAGGTCCTCGTCTTCAACTGTGATGAAGGCATCGACTTCAAGTCTATGGGCCGCATTTTCACGGGCCTCGTCAAGTGCGGCGCCTGGGGCTGCTTCGACGAGTTCAACCGCCTTAAGGTCGACCAACTGTCAGCGGTCTCGCAGATGATCCAGGTCATCCAGGAGGCTCTCAAGAACGGCGACAAGGAGTGCCAGCTGCTTGGCAAGAGCATCAAGGTCGACCCCAACGCGGGCATCTTCGTGACGCTGAATCCGGCCGGCAAGGGCTACGGCGGCCGCAGCAAGCTGCCAGACAACCTGAAGCAGCTCTTCCGGTCTATCTCGATGAGCGCCCCGGATAACGAGCTCATTACAGAGACGATCCTCTACAGTGAAGGGTTCGAGAATGCGACACAGCTGGCGACCAAGGTCGTTGAGACCTTCACGCTGTGCAGCCAGCTCCTGTCCCACCAGCAGCACTACGACTGGGGACTGCGCGCCATGAAAGCGGTTCTGCGCCTTGGCGGCACGCTCGTCCACGACTTCTTGATGGAGCGGGTGGCAGGCAAGATGCAGCTGTCTGCGGAGCAGATTCTGCAGAAGGAGAGTGAGATCCTGATCAAGTCGCTTCGAGTCAACACGCTGTCCAAGCTAACCTTTGACGACGCCGTAATCTTCAACACCGTCCTCAGCGACATCTTTCCTGGCGTTTCGGTGCTGGAAATCGACTACGAGAAGTTGCGACCAGCCATCGAGGAGTCCATCAAGGAGCTCAGGCTGCAGGTGGTGGAGACCCAGATTCAGAAGATTCTCCAACTGTACGAGGCACTGCAGCAGCGCATGGGTGTCGTGCTTGTCGGGCCAAGCGGGAGCGGCAAGAGCACCCTCATGAGGGTGCTGCGCCGTGCGCTGCAGCGGCTCGGCACGAAAGTGCCGCTCTACGTCGTGAACCCCAAGGCGTTACCGCGTGAACAGTTGCTCGGCCACATGGACCCTGACACTCGCGAGTGGTTCGACGGCGTCCTGACCGACGCAGCGAGGAAGGTTGTGGAGGAGGAGGCGTCGGTGCGGTCGTGGATCGTTTGCGACGGCGACATTGATCCGGCGTGGGTGGAGTCGCTGAACTCGGTGCTGGACGATAATAAGCTTCTGACGATGCCGAACGGCGTGCGAGTACAGTTTGGCGACAACGTGAACTTCCTCTTCGAGACGCACAGCCTCGAGTTCGCTTCGCCGGCCACGGTGTCGCGCATGGGCATCATTTACCTCTCCGAGGAGGATGTGGACCCGACAATGACGGTGGCCTCGTGGCTGGCAGAGCAACCGGAGGAGTCGCAGGAGCAGCTGCGGCAGTGGATCGACGCCTACTTCTACAAGGCGATCGACTTGCTGCTCGCCTCCGGAGATCTTGTCGTGGGGACGACGCGGACGGGACTGGTGATGTCCGGGCTCGTGCAGATGAGAAACTGCACGGCGAAGAAGCAGTTTGTCGTGGCGCTGCTCTACGGGCTGGGCTCCTACTTGGCGGATGAGGCGCGGCGCGAGTACGCGAAAGATATTCTTTTCCTCGCCGAGGAGCGGGCCCCGGATGCGAAGAACCCGTTGGACTTCCGCTACGACGAGGAGCGGCAGGACTACGTCGCGCTGGAGTTCGTGCCGGCGGCGAACCTCTCCATCGACGACTTATACCGACATCCGATGGTATCGACGGTGGAATGCCAGCGCGCGCTGGAGGTAATGCGGGCGTGGACAAAGCCGACGAGTCCGGGCGTATACCGCCCTTTCATCTTGGTCGGCCCGGAGGGGTGTGGCAAGACGATGCTGCTGAACAACCTGTTTATGAGCACGACCAGCACGCGCGTCGCGAGCATCAACTGCTCGGCTCAGACGGAGGCAATACACGTCATCCAGAAGCTGAGGCAGGCGTGCTCCATCTTCAACTCGAACCAAGGCAAGGTGCTCCGGCCCAAGGAGGCGGAGCGGCTTATTCTTCTCCTGAAGGACCTCAACCTGCCAAAGCCGGACCGCTACGGCACTGTCCAGCTGCACTCCTTCCTTCAGCAGCTTATCCTGTACAACGGCTTCTATGACGCGGAACTCGAGTGGGTCACGGTCGAGCGGGTGCAGATCGTGGGAAGCATAAGCCCGCCCGGCAGCATGGGTCGCCACCCCGTCGCCCCGCGCTTCCTCGCGATCACGTCCGTCCTGAGCATCTCGTACCCTTCCAAGGAGGCGCTGCAGCAGGTGTACTCGGAGTTCATCAAGGTCATGCTTCAAAGTGGACGGCTGAAGCTGAACATGCCGAACAAGGGGGCGGCCGACTTGGCCCGCGGCCTCACCACCATCTACGAGGCCGTCACCGCGCGCTGCACGGTGGACGTGGCGTCGCACTACGTTTTCAACCCACGAGACATCACCCTGTGGGTGCTGAACTTGCTGAACTACGACACCCCCAACATCGCTGACGTCCTTGCATACGAGGCACGGCGCATCTTCGTTGACCGCCTGGTGACTGCCGAGGAGCGTGTGCGCCTAGCAAAGGTCATCCGCGACAACGTGACGCTGCTTGTCGGTCACCGTGATGCGCCATCAGAAAAGGAGAGCATCTACTACGTGTCATGGCTGGACGCGACGCGTGCCGGCAAGAAGCGGCTAGCGGGTACTACGCTCGAGGAGGTGAAAACGTGTGCGGAAGCGTTCGCCCTCAACTACTCTCGCGAGAACGCCGGCCTCAACGTGCAGCTTATCCCGGAGGTGTGCGCGTGGATCGCCCGCGTCGATCGCGTGCTGTCGCAGGAGCGCGGCAACCTAATGCTGGTGGCGCGCGCCGGTGTGTGCGCGTCGCAGATCGTGCGTCTCGTCGCCTACAACAATCGAACAGAGGTTGTCACGCTCGGCATCACGCGCGAGTACGGCGTCAAGCAATTCACCACGGAGCTGAAGAGCGTCATGGCGAAGGCGGGGGTGGAGGGGCAGAGCGTTGTGCTGCTGCTCGAGGACTTCAACTTCTTCCATCCCTACTTCCTTGAGACTGTCAACTCGCTGCTCTCATCAGGCGAGGTCGCCGGGCTCTTCACCCAGGAGGAGCAGGACGCGTTACTGAACCCCCTCAAGGACGAGGCAGCGGGGGAGGGCATGAGTGCCTACAACTTCTTCGTCGACCGCATTGCTCGCTATCTGCACATCGTCGTTGTCATGGACCCGACAAACCGCAACTACGAGATGCAGTGCCGCGCCAACCCCGCCCTCTTCACTCGCTGCAACGTGTACTGGATGGGAACGTGGGACAGCAGTAGTCTCAAGGTGATACCGCGCATCATGATCGCTGACGTCTACAAGGCTCTCGACCAGCGCGAGGACAAGAAAGAGTTCAGCCTCACGACTGAGCTCGTGCACCTGCACCGCTCCTTTGGCGAAAAGTTCGCACCGCAGCACTTTAAGGTGCTGTGCGAGACCTTCAATCATGTATTTCAGGAGAAGAGCCGCCAGGTCGCGGACGGGCTAGCGCGACTGAAGAGCGGCGTCACAAAGCTTGACGAGGCGCAGGAGAACGTCGACAAGATCGCGACAGATGTGACTGAGAAGAAGCAGCTGCTGGAAGTGAAGCAGCAAGAGGCCGACGACGCGCTGAAGGAGATCCAGAAACGAATGGAGGAGGCTGGCAGCCAGAAGCGCAGCATCCACAAGATCCAGAAAGAGCTCGACAAAGAGCAGTCGGCCATTCAGGAGCGCAAGGTCGTCATCGAGGGCCGGCTGAGCGGCATTCAGCCCGTGCTGGACGCCGCCATGTCGGCTGTCAGCTCCATCCGCTCCGACCACTTGACGGAGCTGCGCTCGATGGCCAAGCCGCCGGCAGCGGTGCAGTGTGTCATGCAAGGTGTCGTGCTGCTGATTGAGGCGGCAAAGGGTGCCGAGGCGGCTACGTGGCCTGCCATACGCAAGGTCCTGGCTGGTGATATCAAGGGTCAGATTCTCAACTTCGACATCAACAACGTCGGCGCCGCCGCCCGGACGCAGGTGGAGAAATTCATCGCCTCCAACGCCGAGTACTTCAAACGCGAAACCATTGCCCGCGCTTCCAAGGCGGCGGCACCGATGGCAGAGTGGCTCAAGGCGGTGGTGGAGTACAGCAAGGTGCTGGAGACGGTGGCGCCGATGCGGGACGAGCTGAGGGAGTACGAGGCGAATCTGCAAAAGGGCCAAGAGGAGATGAACAAGTACGAGGGCAAGCTGGAAAAGGTGGAGAAGAAGGTGGAAGAGCTCAAGGGCAAGTTCGGCGAGAAGACCGTGGAGGCGGAGCGACTGAAGGACAAGCTGGAGCAGGCCGAGCAACTGCTCGAGAACGCCAAGGAGCTGCTGTCGAAGCTAGGGGACGAGCACACGCGGTGGACGGCGCAGATGAAGACGATCAAGCAGGACTCGTACTTCTTACCGAAGCGCTGCCTGCTCGCCGCCGGCGTTATCACGTACCTCGGTGAGGACCCAGAAGACACCCGCCGCGTCACCTTGACGGAATGGAGGGAACGGGTGCACCTGCCAGACTTCAACTTCTTCACATTTCTGCGAGATGAGAGCGTTCAGCTGCACTACAAGGCCGAGGGCCTGCCGAGTGACGAGCTCTCGATGGACAATGCCGTCATGATTCACGAGCAGGTCAACACGCCGCTCATCAAGGACCCCTCCGGCCAGGCAGTGGGGTGGCTGCAGGCGAACCTGAAGAAGCAGAAGGCGGTGGTGGATGTTTGCAGCATCTCCGAAGACCGCCTCGTCTCCGCGCTCGAGCTGGCGCTGCGGTTCGGGAAGAAGTTTATCGTGTCCGATGTGGACATGGTGGAGCCGTTTCTGTACCCTATTCTCCGCAAGGAATTCCACAACGAAGGCGCAAAGCGCGTTATTCAGATTGGCGACCGCCGCACCGTGGACTACGCGGATGGTTTCCAGCTGTACCTCGTCACGCGAAGCACGGACCTGCATGTGCCGCCGGACATCATCAGCTACCTCACACCTATTAGCTTCACCATGACGCAGAGTGGGCTGGAGGGGCAGTTCCTTGGCATCACGATCCAGCACGAGCAGCCGCAGCTGGAGAAGGAGAAGCTCGACATGCTCGAAAAGGAGGAGGGCCTCAAGATGCAGCTGGCGGATCTGGAGGAGCGGCTGCTGACGAACCTTGCCAACTCGGAAGGGTCTCTGCTAGAGGACAAGACGCTGATCGAGTCGCTGAATCAGATTAAGTCGCAAGCGAGTGACATCACCACGGCGTTAGAGCAGTCGAAAGTGGTGCAGGAGGACCTCGATCGGAAGCGGAACGTCTACCGCCCCTTCGCCACCACCGCCAGCTGCGTCTTCTTCCTGACCAAGAGTCTGCAGGAGCTCTCGCACATGTATCAGTTCTCCTTCCAGCTCTTTCTCGACCTCTTCCTGCGGGCGCTGCAGCGCCACAAGGACCTGCGTACCGACCTCGAGACAAAGATCGCGGCGCTGCAGGAGACGTTCATCCAGATCACTGTGTCCGCCATCGCGCAGTCGCTCTTCAAGGAGCACCGCGTTGTGTACGGCATTCACCTGTGTCGCAGCATTCACCACGCCGCGTGCACCGCGGCCGAGTGGGACTTCTTCATGGACAAGGCGATTGCCGTGGAGGAGAAGCGGAAGGAGGTGCGCGTGCCGACCTTTGTGCTGCCGGACAGCGTACAGACTTTCCGCACCTTTGCTGCGCTGTTCCCCGACCTTGTCACGAAGGCGCGCTTTCAGGAGGCAGACGTGTGGCTGCAATGGATGCGCACCGCGACCCCGGAGTCGGACTACCCTGGCTTCCTCAAGTCACTCACACACTTTCAGCGGCTGCTGCTCATGAAGACGCTTCGCGGCGACCGCCTTATCGCCGCCATGAACGCCGTGGCGTGTACGCTGCTGAAGGTGGATTCCCTTGGCGAGAACGGCACCCTTGTCTCTGCCGTCGAGCAGTCCGACGCGAACCGCCCTGTCCTGGTGATCACTTCCGTTGGTGCAGACCCCTCACTGGAGTTGCAGGCCATCGCCCATGAAAAGATGGGCCGAACGCGGTTTCACCAGCTCGCCATGGGCAGCGGGCAGACGGACGAAGCAATGAGGCTGCTGCGCGAATCTGCCGTGAAGGGCGATTGGCTCTTCTTAAAGAACCTGCACCTCGTCATTCCGTGGGTGTCACAGCTGCAGAAGGAGCTGATGGTACTCAAACCGGACGCGTCGTTCCGGCTCTTCCTCACCAGCGAGGCGCACGACGAGTTCCCGTCGATCCTGCTGGGCCAGTCTCTGAAAATCACCTTCGAGCCACCGCCAGGGATCAAGCAAAACCTGCTGCGCACCTACAGCGGGTGGGACGCCGCCTTTGTGAACGAGAAGGACGAAAAACAGCGGCAGCTCCTCTTCGCGGCGGCGGCACTGCAGGCGATTGTGCAGGAGCGTCGCTCCTACGTACCGCAGGGCTGGACGAAAGACTACGAAGTCACGCCGGCAGACCTCAAGGCGTCCGTCGACATTGTACTTCATCAGTCGGCGCGCGGCGACGTTGACTGGTACTCCATCCGCGGCATCCTCAACGATGCCATCTATGGCAGCAAGATGGAGACGTCCTTCGACAAGCGCATCATGTCAACCTACGTTGACAAGATGTTCTGCGTCAGCTGCATGGCCGGCACGAAGCAGCAGGAACCGCTGTTCCACCATACGCGCATTCCCAGTGGCGATTACGCCGAGTTCATGAAGGTCATCAAGAAACTGCCGGATAGCGATATCCCCGTGCTCTTCTCGCTGCCGCCCAACGCCGACCGGGTGGTGCAACTATCGCGAGTGCGTGCCCTCACCGGCGACCTGCAGCGCATCAGTGAGTCCTACAGTGAGGCGGCGTTGGATCGCGAAGCCTGGGCCGCGCGCCTGACACCAATCCTCGACACCTGGGATGCGCTGACGGCCCGGCACGCCGATATACTCGTGCCTCTGCCGTCCGCCCCGCCCAGCCCGTCGGCCCATTCCACGGCCGCCGCTGCGCGAAAGCCGCTGGAGCGCTTTCTCGAGGCGGAACTTTCGACGGCGCTGCGCTTGGTGACTCAAGTCAACGTGGCAGTGAGCGATCTTCGCAACGTGATCGACGGTGGTGCGCTGCTCACGGAGAACCGTCGCACGGAGGCTGCCGCGATGATCCTCGGTGACGTCCCGGCCAACTGGGAAGGCCACTTCCCCAGCGCGGCTCGCATTTCCACCTGGATGCAGGCGTTGGTCAGCAAGGCCGTCACCATCGGCGAGTGGCAGAAGATGATGGCAAACGGCACCTTCACAAATGCCACACTCGACCTCTCCAAATTCATGCGGGCAAAGACTTTCCTAAACGCGCTGCGGCAGGAGACGGCGCACGCCATCCAGCAGCCGCTAGTGTCGCTGGTGCTGGTGGCGACCACATCTACGCCCCCAGCCGATGCGCCATTAGTGACGCACCTCGAAGGCCTCATGCTGCAGGGTGCTGTGCTGGACGATGCAGATCTACTAGAGGCCATCGCCACCGCTGATGAGCCGGCATTTTTTCCCATCAAGAAGGCCTTCGTTGCGTGGATGGCGTCGCCGCCGATGCTCAAGGCCTCAGTGCGAGTGCCTGTCTACGCGAACACCACAAAAGAGGACTTCGTCTGCGACTTTGTGCTCTCGTGCGCGGACGAAGTAGCCGCGCAGAACTTTGTGCTCTCTGGCGTGTCGATCGTGCTGGAGCAGTAGACCCACACACTGCAGCATCGTTCGCGGGGTTTTCGTATGCGTCTGTGCGTGTGCGTTGGGACTTCGTCAGCCCAATGCTCGCTCGCCCGCTCTCTCTGTGGACCCCATTTATGGTGGTGGTGAGCGGCCGCTGCGTCGTGTATGGGAGGGAGCTCGCGCACTTTGTTTTGTGTTATTTGTTCGGCTCTTTGGTGCAGCCGCGTCTTGACGTGGTGTGTAGTGGGGTCGGCTACGAAACTAAAAGAGTCACGTGGCTAGACAACGCATATGGCATGCGGTCATGAAAGTTGGTGAGGTGATGCGTACATGTATATGGCGGATGGCGGCCCACGCACGCGCTCCCCTAGCACGGCGTCAGTCGTGCCGCGGCGCATACCGTACACTGGTGCCATGTCTTCTCTGGGTTGAGTGTGTTTATTCTTTTGGCTGTCTTCTTTCTGCAGTGCGAGTGTTGCCGATGTACACATACAAGCATGTCAGCACACACAAATGGATACATGACTGTGCTGATCACAGTGTATCCATCCTCCCCCTCCCCCTTTGGGAAATGAGACGACAGCAAGCAAGCACGCCAGCAAGATAGCTGTGCCTTTGCCAGAGCATGCCTATGTTTGTGCGTGTGCCTTGCTGTCCATGTCGACGGCTTACCGCGGAATCACCGCTGAGGGCCAAAAAATGACGAGCACTTGGTGCTCATCAGCGAGTGCTGAGACGGCGGCCTTGCCGGCAAAGAACAGCGATCCACCGCGTTCCCGTGGGACCACACTCGCCTTCCCTCGCCCGACCCTACCCCCGGCTGTCTTGTGCTATCTTCCACCGAGTCTCCACTCACCTCCTACCCCATCGTCGCTGATAGTGAAGTCCACACACAGACACCATACCACACATATCGCTATTATCAGCCTGAACTGTAAGGCACCGTATCGTGTCATGTACGGTGACAAGGGCCCGCCCAAGGGCTACAGCGTCCCTCGGTTCGACACCAACGCCTCCAAGCGATGTCAGACATGTTCAAGCACGGAGCATTGGACCTTTGAGTGTCCACTGAAAAAATCGGCCACATTGTCTGCCAAGAAGAGCGCCGCCACGACGGTGAAGCTGAGCCGAAGTCAGATGCTCAGGTACGGGATAAAGCAGAAGTCTGCCAATTTTGTGCCAGAGCCCACGGAACGCGAGGTGTTCGATGCGGAGCTGAAGGAACTGCGCAACGTGCTGACGGCGGAGGTGCGTCAAGAGGTCAAGGCGAAAAAGTCTGCGGCACACAAGAGTGGGAATGACGGCAAGATGCACGAGGCACCGCTGCCCTTCGCAGCACCCAAAAAGGAGCCGCTCTCTGACTCCGTCATCAAGAAGGAGCGCACCGAGGAGGGAGAGTGATGGGCGGGGTAGAGGAGCCCAGAAGTCAGCGCCAGTCCTTGGATAGGTGTTGACGCGCGACATGAGTAGCTTGTGAAACACAATCAGGTCGATTTGGCTCGCTCTTTTGGCGATTTGCTGTGGCCTGACCGCCTCTCTCCTTCTCCCACGCACCTGCTTGCCTCCGTCGCTGCATGTGCGAGAGTCGCAAAGGCACAAAAAAAAACGACATGTGCAGAAAAAAGAAGACTCCGCGTACACGTGGCGTCGTTTGAAGGGCGAAGAGGCACTTGCGTGGAGATGTTGCCCCACAGTGCCTCTTGCCCCCGCGCCCATGATGTTAGTAGGAGTTGTGCTGAGCAAGACAGGGTTGTTTCTCCCTCCCCCTTGCCTGTTGCTCTTGTCACGCTGTGTGCAGCCGCACACCAGAGCTCCGCACAAACCCATATCTCGTTCTCTCGCTTGCTCGGTCGTTTCTCGTCTTGCGTCGCCGGTTTCTTTTTTTGCATTGGGCGGATCTTCTCTTGTCGGACGCTCGCTGTCGCCATGAAGACGACGCTGAATAGGAACTGGATACCACTGGAGCGGCTGCCGCTCCGCCCTCCTCCCTCCTTCCCACATTTAGCTTTGTTGTACATATGTAGCGGCACGTATTCAAGTATACGGACGTCAACGCACGCGCGATATGCTGGTTGCGTGTTTTGACCGTCGACTTTGATTTTCTCCTATTTTCTTTTCCGTTAATGGGATCCAGGATCCTCTGGCGCAATGTGCGCCGCCACGCCCGGCCGCTCAGCTTAGGGCTACTCATTCTTCACGTACTCACCGTCACACACTGGTGGATGGTGGCCGTGCATCTCCCCCGAAACAATACTTCACGTCTGCCCCTCACCCCGGACTACAATGATGCCGCGCTGCCCAGGGTGTCACGGGAATCGTGGTGGGCGAAGCTGCGTGAGCAAACCCCACCACCGTTTGCTCATCCACCGCCGCCGCCTCTGCACAACGAGGAGCCGACTCTGCCGCCGGAGAGAGTAGCAGTTATCTCCACCTCCGCGCCCTCTGTGCCTCAGCGGCCGCCTGTGTGGAACACTGCGCCGCCAACCGAAGCGCAAGAAAGCACGAAAGGCGTCCCCCGCTTGCCACCGGAGCGGATCAGTGGGCCTGACATCTCGACAACCAGCGCTTTGCCGACTCTCTCCCCGGAGGACACCATCGCCACCTTTTACGCACAGCTTGCCGTCTTTGAGGGGAATTTGCAGATCAAGGATGTAAAAGGCAACCCCGATCAGCCCACCAAGGACTTCGTCGACATCGACGCAGACGATGGAACCGGAGTACCCCTCCCGTACGACCCGTACTATATCGAGAACCCTGCACGCTGGACGGCGTGCGACCCTCGCAACGCCTCCTTCTCCGTTGAGCGGGATCGGCTGTGTCAGGAGTACCTGCGCAATCAGAACAACATGCGCAGTATAAAGGCAATGTCGTCGAAGCTTCTGCAGGGCCGCACTATCAAGATGCAAATCACGTACGCGCACAACGATCTCAGAGCCATTGTAAAGCTGTCGCAGCGAAAGTTTATCTACGAGGCCGTCAGCGAGTACTGGGCCTATTCATTTGACCGCGCGCTCGAGTTCAATCGGGTGCCGACATCGGTGTTCGTGCCTATACCGCTGGACTACTTGCGAGTCGCCGTCGCCTACTCACCGCTCTTCTCACAGTGGTTCCACCGCTTTGTCGTCTTGTACAACCACACGAACCGCAACTTTGTCCAGTGCGCGTACTACACGCGGCAGGTGTCGGAGTGCAGCATGGCGACGTTGCAGCTTTGGATGAAGGATGTCCACCCCGTGCTCGACACGTTTCTGGCCATCCCGTACGAAATCGACAACTCTTTCATCCGCAAGTACTACATTCCTGGCCACGAGCTCTTCGCCGGCACCAAGCGGGCACGGCTGCGCGCCGTTGGCGAGCTTCTGGATCGCAGCGTGTTCGACTTCCTCATCGGCAACTCTGACCGCGGCACCAATAACCACAACAACTTCGCTTACGGTGGGTGCAGCACCGAAACGGAGTGCGAGCTCGAGAAGTCAGAGAACCGCATCAAAGGTCTGGCCAAGTACGCCTACCTCGACCACGGAAGCAGTCTTTATTCGCACAAGGAGCCGTTGGAGAATCCGTTCTTCGGCGACGCCGATCGAGTGAGCATCTGCCGCTTCCGCCGATCCACCTTCGAGCACCTCGCCAAGTACACCTCCACGGAGCGCGCGCACTACCCTCTCATCGCGCATGTCGAGCACTCCATACCGGCGGCCGCCTATGAAGTCAGCCACGAATCCGTCATTCGTAAAGTGCAGGTGCGCCTTGACAAGATCGTGTACATCGTCAACCGCTGCCGGGTCAAGTACACCGACAACGAGGTGTTCTCGATGCCGGAGTACGACTCGGTGCGTATTCCGGAGGAGGACGCAACGCTCGGTGACGAGTGGGACTGAAGCAGAGCATGCTGTGCGCGATTACGTTCCCGCGTTTTTTTTTCCTGTGAAGCGGCAGCTCCCCACCCCCTTGCAACTCCCCGCCTGTCGAATAGAATGGTATATATATATATATACGTGTGTGTGTGTGTGTTTTGTTTTCCTCCTACCCTCTTCCCCGCCTCTCTCTGCGCTCCTGTGTGGAGGATGTGTTGGGGGGACTGGCAACTACGCCTCTGCGAGTCAGCCCGTACCCTCGCGCCTTACATCCCGCTCATTGCATGTTTACCCCAACGTGATGGAACAGCGTACGCTGCACTGGTATTCGTGTATGTACGTGCATCCTGAACGATACATGAAGAACACAAAACAGAAGAGCAAGACGTCCTTGCGAGCGTTGCAACGGCACTCTCATCACTGCGTGTAGACGGTCTTTTCTCCTCACGCGAGTGGTGTCTAGGCGGTACGTCCGCTGAAAGGGCGAATGGTGGCGTGGGGCGCTTGTCTCGAAAGTGGAGACGACGCTGTTTGAAGCTCCGGGTGCGCTACGATATCATACGGCTAAGAGCGCTTTCCTACTCCTCTCACGTAAACAAAGTCGTCCCCTCGGCGCCCCATGACGCGCGTGTACAACTGGAACAAGTGACGACGCAAGCAAGGGGCATCCATTGACGTGAGACACAGCAGCCCTCCTTCCCGTTCCACCCCTTCCTCACCACCACCGCGTCGGTTCATGGCACCCCTTCTCTGTCTCTCCTGGTCGCACCCGCTGCTCCACCGCGCTCCCCCTTCCCTTGTTAGCTTGTGTGAGAGGGAAGTGGAGGTCTCATGCTCAGGCACACGCGCGTCACAGAATACGTACATACACCGCTTAGTTGCGCGTGTGTCTCCTGTTTGTTTTTTTTGCTTTATTCGGTCACACCATTACCGCGGTCCCTGCTTGACGGGCGCGTGCCGGCTCGTGTCTTTGCGCCGCATCCCTCACCCACGCTCCTACCTACACCCTCAGCGTTGCAGACAGAGATCGATACAATTTAGTGCACCTCCGTTGCATCTGAGTCCGTGGTGTGGAAATTTCGAATCGACGCGTTCCTGTTCCGCTACCACGCGCCACTCTCCCTCTCCCTCTCTTGAGCGCTTGATCGGCTTCGGCGCCACGAGTGTGCTTGTCATTCAGCGGTGTCTTAGGTGGGGCGCATCTTTGTCGGCCTCCCCGTCCTCCGGTTTTTCCTTCTGTTTTTTTTGAGTTCAACTCAGCGTCTCGCATGCGCGCCATGAACCTCGATGCCTGGGAGGAGAAGGTGCGCCTTGTGCAGCCGCTGGAGATGAAGGAAATGCAGCTTCTGCTTCGCACAGCCGTAAATCTGCTCATCGAGGAGAGCAACGTGCAAGTGGTGCACCTCCCTGTTACCATCTGCGGTGACATTCACGGTCAGTTCCTCGACCTTCTGCGACTCTTCGAGGTGGCAGGAGAAATTCGTCGTGAGACGGGCAGCATGAACTACATCTTCCTAGGCGACCTCGTCGATCGGGGGCGCAACAGTGTCGAGGTACTCACCTTTCTTTTGATTATGAAGCTCAAATACCCGCACAAAATCACTCTCATCCGCGGCAACCACGAAACGCGGCAAGTCACCACCATGTACGGCTTCTACGATGAGTGCGCCGAGAAGTACGGCACGGTGGAGATATGGAAACTGTGCACAGAGGTGTTTGACTGCATGCCGATTGCCGCACTTATCGAGGGCAAAAGTCTTTGCATTCACGGTGGCCTGTCTCCTGAAATCCGTGCGGTCGATCAAATTCGGTTGCTGAACCGGCGGCAAGAGATTCCGAACGAAGGACCCTTCTCTGACCTCGTCTGGTCGGATCCGGAGAATGTGGACGGCTGGGTGGTGTCGCAGCGTGGAGCCGGCTTTCTTTTTGGCGCCTCCGTCGCGCAAGAGTTCATCCACCGCAACCGGCTCAACCTCATCGCCCGCGCCCATCAGCTCGTACACGAGGGATTCAAGTACCACTTTGACGAGGAATACCTCTGCACAGTGTGGTCAGCGCCAAACTACTGCTATCGATGCGGCAACCTCGCCAGTGTTCTGCGCATCTACGGGGACCACTCGCGCGAGTTTGTCGTCTTTAAGGAGGTGGAGGCACAGATCGCCATCTCTGACGAGCCAAGGACGAAGGAGCCGGCCTACTTTCTGTAGCGCGGTCCCCCCTCCTCTCGCCCCACTTCATGTGCCTGCTGGTCGCTGGGTGTTCTGAGCTGACGGCACGGCAGTCTTGCGGTCTTCAATTTTTTCTCTTTGCGCTCTGGCACATTCAGCGTATGTGTCTAGGTCTCCCCTGGAGAGGAATCTCTCCCCTCCTCTCTCTCTGCCTCTCTGTCTCTCTCTCTCTCTGAATCGGCAGATAACGAAGTGCTCATGGAGAACGGATGCGCCACCCCCCTCCCCTCCTCACCCCGAAGGGCGCTTCTCTCTCGCAGTACCCTAACCACACCCGTCCCGCATGCGTGTGATCGTGCGTAAGAGAAGCGGTGTTTGCCTCTCCTCCTCCGTCTCTCTCCGTTCGCGTTTCTCTCCGTGCGCCAACAAGGGCTGGCTCAACACACAAAAGAGGTGAACTCTTCACGCGCGCAGACGTGCATGTGCAGTGGAGAGGACACCTGTATCAACTTGGCTCGTATGTTTGCTTCTCTCTCGCAGCATACCTGCCCACTCTTTTAAAGGCACGCAGCGCTTCTGGACGCTGACAAGCGACACTATTGACGCCTCGTCCGACGGTCGCGTTCCTGAGAGCTCCCCACTGTACCATTCCAAGCGCACCCAAACGCGAGTTGTCTTCCCACTCGGTCCGCTGAGAATGCTGTCTTCGATATTTTTCACTTTCTCGCCTCTTCCATACCACCTTGATTTCCGACTCCCTCCCTCCCCCAACCTTCATTCCGTCGCAGGTGGCTCAAGATCTGCGAAGAATCGCTAAATCGCCTCCGCAGTCGACGGATACCTCCCGGTGTATGCACCACGCACATATACGCTCTTGTGTCACTCACACCACTTATCCGCGCTGCGATGCCGTTTTGTTTGGCTGAGCTAAAGAACGTGTTCTTCGACGCCCTCACCGGCTGCCCACCAGACGCGCCACAGCAGACGAGAGACATGGCGGTGACCGTGGCCGGCGCGTCTCTCTTCGCTGGATCGTGGCAACCGCTGGAGGCAACACGTGTGCCGGTGCGCGCCTACCTGCGCGGGACAGGCGAGCTCGATACGGAGGACTCATGCAGGAGATCTGTGGTGCGCGTCGTGGATGCGGCGATGAACGATCTGCTCAACGACGATGCCGTGAACGCGTTTATCGGAGCCAGGGCGTGCGAGTCGGCCGACGTCGTTGGAGCATGTGAGCACATCTTGCGCAAGTACCTCCTTTGGATCCTGGATGGCTACTTGCACTACGACGGGACGGTCCAGTGCCCCTTCTACGATGCACTCAAGAGTACGGTGTGCGCGTTTTCGCTGGAGTGGGGTCAGACGTTTGGGCCGATGTTTGCGGAGGCGCAAAGCCCGGACGAGTTCTTCAACGTTTTGGTCACGCGCGGCGCACTGCACCACGCCACTGCCATGGCGACGAACCCCGACGACGCGAAGGTGCGTATGGTGACCGCCATGTCTATTCAGGTCTTTCTGATGGCCAAGACGTACTCGCCAAATACGCCGTTTCCGTCACAATTCGCGCTCTGAAATTGCTTTCGCCAGGTCAGGGGTCACGACGGTATCGCCCCGTCTTGCTGTCGTGTTCGCTTTCGCTCTTCTCCCCTTGTCTCGTACGTCGCTCTTCCGCGGGCACCCGGTCGACAATTCCTGTCGAGTTTCTCAAGTATTCGTGTGAAGGTGCCTCCCTTTTCACCGCGCGTGCCGTTTTCCTGCCTCCTCTCTTCTCAGCACCCGCCGTCTGTGCCTGCCTGCATCGTGAACAGGATGCGCACCCATGTCTCGGAGAAAAACGGAGCGATGGCATTGCGTGTGTCGTACACATGGCGTCACTGTGGGCTGGTGGCTGAAAGACGTGATGTGTACTTCTCTTTCTCTCTCCCCCTCTTCCTCTTTCCTCTCCAGCGCACGCACATCTGAACTGGCGTGCGGGACGTACACACCTGCCCAAGAACGCAAGTCACGAGGCACCGTTTAACGCATGGAATCGAAGGTGATTACGTTGCTTACTTCACGGCCACTGTTGACCGTGGCTGAGGCGGCCATGGAGCTTGGGCTGGCTCATAGAGAAGTGCAACGGATCTTCGCCTCCGTCGCTGCATCACACGAGGGCGTCTACACACTACTGTCCAGCTCGGTCAAGGAAGCAGCCCACGGCAGCGCCACGGCGGTTGTATTGCGCAAGGCAGATCGCCTCGAGGAAGACGCCTCCGCGTACGCACTCCTATCCTTGACATACCCCACGAATATGTCAGCGTCGTCACTTCCGGTGCAGTTGCATCCCTGCAGAGAGGTATCGCTGCGCACGTATCCATTAGTTGCAAGGGGCGACATGGAAACCCGCGCTGCCGCGACAGCTCCGCCTGTCGCCGCCGCTGTGCCAACGGCAACGGAGCTGACAAGAACAGAAGGCATTAAACCTGCGGCGGCATCGTTGTCTGTTGCTACTGCAGTCGCACTGACAATACCCCCACTAGCGCAGGACGAACCGCCTCGAAGCACGCCGGCCCCTGCGACTGTGACACTTCCCAAGGAAGAGACGGCGGCGCGAACGCCGTCGCCGAAGCCGACTCTCTTCGATAAGATGAAGCAGGGGGCGGCGGCTACAAGGCGCCCTCGCACGGAGGAGGCGTCCTCTAAACCGCTGCGTCAACCAGCGAAACCGAAAAAAGTGGCGAAGACGGAGAACACGACGAGTTTGGCCAAGCTGGCGCGTGCGTCGAGGAGGAAGAGCGGTGGCCCCTCTGCAGCCGCAGGCGCCAGCACCGCGCCGTCCTCTGTGCGCTTTCTCGACGACGACGAGGATGCGACGACTCACTTTGGCCAGAACGAGAGCAGCAGCAGCAGCCATTCAGAGGCCATCGCGAAGGAAGAGCTGCCCATCTTTGACGTGGTCGAGGTGCCTGCCTCAAACGACGAGGTTATCATGTGTGACGACGCCCCACCGCTCGCATTCCGCCCAGCAGCGCAGCGACTCTCTCCACTGATACCAACTCCTACCAAGAAGGGGCCTCTGGCCAAGAAGGCGACCTCAGCCGCAGTGGCGGCAGAGACAGGTGCAGCACAGTGCAAGCTTAGCACCTTCTTCAACGTCGCTGTCGTCGAGTTCCAGAAAGCGTACGTGCGCGAGATGCAGACGGAAATGAAGGTGGAAAACGGCGAGTTTGTCTGCTGTGATGTACCCCGTTACAAGCACAGCGCCACAGGAGAGGTGATTAGTGAGGGCGAGTATCACCAGCGCACCGCGGCGTTGGTCCGAAGCAAGTCGCAAGACTCCGCCGGAAGCACCCCGAATCAGAAGTCCGCCGGCGCCTCTGTCGAGTCACCACCGTACCCGGCTGCAGCGCCGAAGACGGGTTCGCGAGGCACTCCACAGAGGTCGGCGACGCAAGAGAAAACGGCAGCGGCGCCGGCCAAGACGCTTCACTCCTTCTTCAAGACTTCCTCGACCTGAAAAGGACGGTGTACGTGTGCGGTGGTGTTTCTTAGGTCGTCTTTTTCTTTTTTTTTGAGGAGGAACGTAGTCCTCTGCGCAGGTGCAACGGTCATCCATTCGGAGAAGAGGCGAGCTGTGTGTAACAGGAGAGCCTTGCTGGCTGATCGCATTTTTCACAACTATCTGGTATGCTGAGGTGTGCCTGTGAAGCAGTTTACTAGGCAGCAGTGGTCTGTTTGCGTGAAGGGCGGCCTCCACTCCTGCTGTCCTCTCCTTCTCCCTCAAGGGACTGGGCCCCGTGCGAGAGCGCACAACTCCTTCACGGCACCCCCTGCGTCTTTTTCGTATCTCCGTTCCCCTGCACCATCATAGAGGCAAACGCCCCTGCCGCTGCGCCAGCACACACACACACGTGCACGCAGTCGGCATCCATAGAGTTTTTTTCGTGCTGTTGTTTCCAAGGTTTGCACAAGAGGGGAAAGAACAACGTAAAACTGCGGTGATGTGCGCCACACGTGAGCTGGCATGACGTCCCGCCGTGCGTTGCACGGCGTTTCATTTACGCCGTTCCGCTCTCCTCGCCTTCCCACCCCGTATTTTTCTCCGTTCGCTTATGTATGCATCACGTTGGGACACAAAAGAGACGCGATGTCCCTCTGTGGCTAACGCAAAAGGCCCCTTCCCTGCCCTTACTGTGGTGGGTGAGGGAGCAGCTTGTGCTCTTTCTCTCTCTCTGTAGGCATTGGAGAAGCACAACCGCGATGACATGGAACAGTGCCGTTGCGTTGGGGCCAAGTCTCCCCTTCGTCCTCTTCGACAAGCGCGCCCAGCCGCGTGCGAACTGGCAAGAGGTGCTGAGGCGCACATATTTTCCCCGCGTGCACTGCAAGAATCCTTTTCACAACCTCCATGGTCTGCATGACGGATTCGCCCCCCTATCTTTCCCCCTGTACTTCTTCATCGTCCTCCTTTACTGCGCTGCAGGCGCCTGGATGCAGTACGAAACGTATGCACAGGACTATCGTTGCCTGTCCTTTGCTTGCACCGTACTTTAGTTCCTTGGGTGTGCTCTCGCCGAGGGTGCGCAGACATTGCCTTCTGTGCTCGTTCAGTTTCTTTCTGTAGGCGGAGGGCGCTCTCAGCGGCGCTGCGGACGCCGCACGCCCCGCGGAATGAGCAAGCAAGTTCTTCAATCCCTTCCGCTGGCTAAGGGGAAGGACATCCACAGCCGAATGGCAAAGTTGGCACTCTACAAGGAGTGTCTCGCCCTGGCGTACCTTGTGCGCAACAAGTTGGTTCGCGAGCACACGCTGCGGGAGGTGCGTGAGAAGTGGCTCGAGCACCGCGGCGACGGCGGTCACACCTTGCAACTCCAGCTGGCCAGCTGCCTGGATAGAATCGCGTACGGCCGCATGTGCCACTCAAAGGCGCGTCAGCGCCTCCTCCCCAATGCGAGCGAATCGTACGACTGGGGGGTGGTGAACCCGATGGAGAATCACGAGAAGTTGATTCGCCGCCGAGAGGAGCGGCAATGCCCGGACGCTTTTAACCACAGTCGCGGTAAGCGCGACTTTGTACCCATGTCAAATTGGGGTTACGGCAACATGGACCCGGATGCGATTGCGAAACACAAGGAGCTGACCGATCGGCAGCACTTCATTGGGCCCCATTGGCGCGATCGGCCGAAGCCGATGGTCCTCGAGGACCTGAGCTTTGAGGAGGAGCTCTATGTTCACTTTCAAGGAAAGCCCAAGATGCGGAAAACGCCCAAAAAGCACTTCTGATGTCGCTGCGTGGGTTCGTGTGTGCGTGCGTGCAGCCCCAGGGCCGACCCTGTACCTGTGATCCTGCGCATCACTGCTGCAGAGAAGCATGAGGGTGTGGCCGAGGAGCCATCTCGGTGCCATGCCGACACCCGCCTTCCTTCTCGTCAGTCTTTTTTTTTCACTTGTGCAGAGGTTCTTGTTTTGCGCGCCTTCACAGAGCAGAGCTCCACTGACACTGCTCTTCGGCTGGGTAGTGACGCACACACCCACATGCGCATCGCAGGACACCCTTCGATATTATCCCTCAATGCTTCTCCTGTCCTTCATGTGGGATGACCCCTCCTTCTCCCTCTCGTCACTGCAGGGTGAGAACCGCCAGATGAGCCGTGTACAAGCAAGCAAGCGGTTTGAAGTGCAAGGCTGGAAAGGGGGCAGGAGCGTCAGGAGCCTGCATTGCGTGCCAGTAATATGCTGCCCCTCTCCTTCCCTCCCTCCGTTCACTCCGGCTCGTCTTTTGCCGGTGTGTCGAATTGGCGGTGGCGTGGCTATGGGAGTGCTCCGCCAAGAGTGTCGCCACGGCGCACCACAACTCTCGCTCTCCTCTCTATTTCTCTGTCACTACCCTTACCGCCCATACTCCCTCATCCTCATCTACCTTATTCTTTCACGCGATACAAGTCGTCTGACGGGCGCCGCGTTTTCTTCTGCCTCTATTCGCGCCCACCGTGGGCCGTTCGGCGCTTGTCGTGCGTTTCATCAGCCCACACACGCGCGCCGCCTGACAGCCATGTCACAACTATCGATCGTAAAAGACCAGCTGCTTAGTAAGGGCATCAACCACTTTGTTGTGCTGTCCAGCTCCGGTCAGGTGGTCGAGTACAGCGGTGACTTTGAGAACAAGGAGAAGCAGGTGCTGGCGTATGCTATTCTTCAGCAATGCTCTGCACTGTTTGCGAAAGGTGAGTCGATGAAGCGAGTCACCATGAAGTTCGAGGACGTGCTTTACGTGGCGACGACCGTTGAGGATAGTGCAACGGTGTACGGCGTGGTAGCCAAGCGTCCCACGAACGGGGCAACGATGTAATGCTCGCTTGCGTACCTGCGACGGTTTTGTTTGTTTCTGAGCGAAGGCGGTTGCCAGACATTTGGGATCGGTGTGTCTATGCGTACCGCACCTTTCTCGTTGCCTCTATCGGTGTCTGCCTCTCCGCTGCGTTGTCTCCCTGGGGGGCGGACCTGTTTCGCTTTTTTTCTTTGCGTTGTCGACTATGGTGAAGGTGACGCACTGTAGAGCGGCATGCTTCTCTGTGATCAAGCTCCCTCGATGCCTCCATCTGTACCCGTTGCTTCATTGCGCCATTTGCATCCGCTAAATCGTCAGCTTTAGGCTGGACACTCAGGTGTTCACTGCACCCCTTAGCCCGTGGGGGATGTGCTTTGTGCGGTGAATTGCGCGTCTCAGCGCTGTGACATGTATTCTACGAGTGCAGTGG
This sequence comes from Leishmania mexicana MHOM/GT/2001/U1103, assembly GCF_000234665.1. Taxonomy (NCBI): domain Eukaryota; phylum Euglenozoa; class Kinetoplastea; order Trypanosomatida; family Trypanosomatidae; genus Leishmania; species Leishmania mexicana. Next base: position 1,593,595 of record NC_018337.1, read on the forward strand.
GCTGCGATCAATGACAGCTCTCCGTCCGCTACCCTCCTCCCTCTCCTCCTACTCCCTTTTGCCTCCACTCCTTGTATTCCTGCACGTCGGAGACTCACACGGCGTGAAGCAAAATTGTGCGTGCTGCGAAGTGGTAATGTGACGCTGTACAAATTCAAGCATCCGCCATCCTTCCCTTTCTCACTCCCCCTCTCGCTCATCTCACGCCTTGCACCTCTTCACGTGTATGTGTGTGTGTGCGTGTGTCACAAGACACTGACGACAACGAACTTCGCCTTTTGGCGTGTGCCTCTGGTTCTCTCGCTGTCAGCTTAGCCGCGTTGGCGTCCTTCCTGATTCCACCCTCAATGAGCACCACGGCCTATGCCCTGGTAGCAAAAGAGAAGCAGTACCCTCTCCAGGTGGGGAAGAATGTAGTCGGCCGCAGCAGTGTCCCCGTAGAGGGCGTCTCCTTCATCAACTTGGAATCGCCGCTGGCAGCGATCAGCCGCATGCAGGCATTTGTAGACATCGGCGCCAACGGTGATGCGTGGATCAGCGACTGCAACAGTACCAACGGCACCTTCCTCGGCATACGCCCCGGTCCAGGCATCCGACTTGAGGCAAATCGCTACTACCAGCTATCACCGGGATGCCGCATTGTGTTTGGGGACGTGGTGTGCACTTTTGAGACGCTGAGCGAGGCACCGCCGACGCCGCAGCACTCAGCGCACCCTCTTACCTCTCCCTCCCGCTCCGCACGCAAGACGGAGTCTTTGGGTGTTATGGATGCCTTCACTGACAACGCGGTCAATACTACCCCGGCAAGAGAGCTATCGAAGCAGGCCAACGCGCACCGGAGTAACGTTCCTTACCTCGAGGAAACTGGCAGTCTCTCGCGGGAGCCTGCTGCGTTGCGTGAAACAGCCGCTGCGACGAAGAAAACGCCACACCGAGAACGACCAGAGCCGACAACGCCTTCGCGACCGCTGAAGCGGACCAAAGTAGAGTCTGCAGCACCCTCTTCGTCTGTCAAGGTAAAGACCGCCGCCACTGTGAAAGCCACGACAGCCGCACGAACACTTGCGGCACGGCCACATGTGTGTCTGACAGGGATGGACAGCGCTGAACGGGCGGCCATTACAAAGCGAGTGCGTGAGCTGAAGGGCCGTGTCGTGGATGACATTACCAAAGCAAATCTCCTCGTCGTAGCAACCCCACCGGTCCGAACACCAAAGTTCATCGTTGCCGTGGCACGAGGGATTCCGGTGGTGTCGGTAGATTACATCTGTAACCGGAGGACCGAGCTCGACGACGCGCGTCATCATATTGTGAGTCTCAAGACAGACCAACACACCTACACGGCAGCAGAGCTGAAGAAGGTGATTTATCGGAAAGATGCATCCCCACTTCTGCAGGGTGTTTCCTTCAACATCGCTGCCTTGTCCAGCAAGTCAAAGAGTGTGGCTGCGGAGATCATCACCTCCTCTGGGGGAGACGTGGTGAGCACCAAAAAGGGCGGCGGCACAGCCCTAACAGACGCGCACCTCGACAAGCTTTACGACTCCATCTTGCGTGGCAAAGTGTCCGCTGTGTTGTAGTAGGCGATCGCACAGAATCCCGGCCACGAGAGTGAGAGAGAGAGGGGGGGGAAGTGTTCTCGAAAGCCACCGCATCATCACGCCACGCATCGATGTGTGCAACACGTGCGTTTTACATTTCACGAAGCAAACGCGCAGAAGGACTGTCGTGCCGTTCCCCAAAGTTGTGATGGGTTTGTGCCCGTTGTCGAATGCGATGCAGGAGCCGCTAGCAGGAAGCTTATCGGACTCTCTTTGTATACATGCTTATCGCCCCACGCCTGAGGTGAGCGGCGTGGCACCTTGCGTGGTGGCGTCGGCCGCACCGAGAGGCAGGCGAATAGTCTCATGATGCCTTTCTCATTCCCTTCTCTTTTCAACACCGCTACTGCCGTGCGTCACAGCCCCTGTCAGTGCTTCGGGGCAGCAGCTGTGCCTCGCCTCGTGCCGTCTCACTACACTTCTCTTTGTTCCCGCGCCTCTGCCGTTGCCTCACCGTATCTCTTCCTCAACACCGACCTTCGTCTCTCACTGCTGTCTTTCTCTTTACTTCTCCCACCGCCACGTGGACTGCGTGCGATCACTGGAGCGCTGTACACGTTGGCAGGAGTGGTATCACCGTAGACGACTGTCGCCGACAGATGGCATCAAAACGGCTTCGGTCGAACGTTGACGTAGTGGGCAGCATCAACGAGTTGCTGAATCTTCCGGTCCGCTCTCCACCGCACGGGGAGGAATGCCTCCACACTAAATCGTCCAGTTGTCAGCCGAACTCGTCACTGCAAGTCACAGCAACCGACGATGTGCGCACGACTGCGTTAAAGCGCCTTCGGACCTCTGAATCTTCCGCTGGTGTGTCGTCCCGCAGCCCCAGCTCCGCCTCGCCTTCCTCGCCACGCACGACAAGCGACAGCATCGGCGGCGATGAACTCGACCTGCTGCGGCGCAAGGACGAGGAAGTGGCCGACATGGCACTGTTTCTCGCGAAGGCCGTCGGTGAGACGTCGTCGTGGCACTCCCTCGCGGAGCTTGTCAGCCTTCTCGACCGTATTGGTGTGTCACGTGTGGCGTTGGCATTGAAGCGAGTGGGTGGACAGACCACTTTTGTGGGCAATCTGCATCAGGCGACTTCGTTTACGGACAATGATCGCCGAATCGCCGTTGCGCTCTTTTCCAGTCTCATGGCCCACGTCGACGCGGAGGCGCTATTCCAAGAGTGCGTGGTGACGTTTCTAGTCAAGTCTTTGATTCCTGCGGACGCGCCAGAAGCGTCACCTGCTCTTGACCGCAGCACCGCATCTCATTGGTCGGTGCGTCGGAATCAGAAAGGAACGGCGCAGCAACCGTCATCCGGCAACTCGCGCGGCGTGGCAGACGGCCTCGAGGGCCACGTTGCGAGACTGTGCGGGGGTGCAGCGGAGAGCGTTGGAAGCTATGAGGACAAAAGCTGCGCCTCACTCGCTCTCCGCTCTCTCCTGACAATTTTGTTCGTCTACAACAGGAGTCCCCACCTTGCTGCCCCGCGACACCTCTCCGTGCCGCTCCTCTTCGCCAACGCCGGTGGGCTCCAGCACCTAGGCAAGCTTTTGAGCGACAGGGACACGCAAGAGCATGCACTGTCGTTGCTAGAGGTCCTGACAGCAACGGAGGAGCTCACTCCGGAGAATGACAGGCTTTTAGCGCTTGTCCCTGCCCTTGTGGCGCAGCTGCGCACAAGTGCCGTCGAGGTTCCCGTGCTCAAGGTGCTCACAAACATCACGAACATCCTGCCGCACGCACTCTCTGCCACCGGCACCGTGGCGGCATTTACGCAGTTTGCGCTTCAGACACTTTCACGTTCGCGGGCGGTCAGCACTCCTGACGAGGCAGAAATCTTTGCCCTTTGCTGCACCATCAACGTGGTAAAGTACGAGTCAAAGGAGACGGAGTGTGCGGAGGCAGAGCTTGCCTCAGCCCTTGTTGCTTCGCATGATACGGTGGTGTCCCTCGCGGGCGCAATGATGGAGAGTTACCGGTGCAGCAGCACGGAGCAACTGGTACGCAGTGGCTATTACGCGCTTCTTCTAGGCGCACTCTCGTTGGTGCCTGTTGCCGAAGAGCAAGGTAGCAGCACGTTGCGCGTGCCCGTGATGACGGCTGTGGCTAGGGTGTCGGATGGCGATTCCGTTGGGCCTACGGTGGGCCACCAACCCATGCGCATTGTTGTGGCCATCATTCAAGAGTTCCTCTTCTTTCAGAGCTCGGCGGGGACGCTGACGAAGGAGGCGCTGCAGGAGATGAAGGCGCTGGTGGACCGCATTATCAGCAGCAATCACATTGACGTCGCTTCGGCCGGTGACCGCAGAACCACTACTGCGGAAACCTCCACTGCGGCGCCGACGGCCGAGGACGATGACCTCATGCTGGGCCAACTACTTTAGGGTCGCCCTTGACACGGCACAGCTTCGGTAGCGGGGAAAAAAAGCGATGCGTGCGCTCCTCCTGAGAATACTTGAACAGGCACTGAAAAGTCGCAGCAACGGTGTGGGCAGTGATTGGTGGTTGCGCGTGTGTGCTCTTTTTTTTCCTATTGGCGGTGAAGTAGCAGTGTTCCTAACCGCTGCCCTCCAGTGCTCTGTTAGCAGCATTGCGCCGCTTCTTGGTGCATCACGGCGCGGGAGGGGGGCGGATGCGTGCGATCACTGCTCTCAGTGGCTCTCGTCTCGTCCTCTCACTTGCACCGTGATTGCCTCACTCACCATAACTCTCTCTGCCCTCCCTCCCGACGCTTCTCTTACGCGTTCCACTCGTCGAGCACCCCAGCAACACGGACAGGACACACACACACACAAACGGGCACACACGGGCTTTATTTAGGCTGGGCTCCACGCAGAGCGTCCGTCGGTCATGTCCGTCAAGGTCGCCGTGCGCAGTCGCCCGATGAGCGACCAGGAGCTGAAAGCGAAGGCGGAGGTCATCGTTCGCATGAACGGGAACGAAGTAGAGCTGCGGGGGTCTGTTGACGGGCACGGCGGCAAGTTCCTGTACGACAGCGCACTCTGGTCGACCGGGCAGGTCGTGAACGGTTCCAGCAACGCCGAGGCGTCTCAGGCGTACGTGTACAATGCGATCGGGGCGGAGCTGTTGGAGCACATCATGACAGGCTACAACGGTTGCATCTTTGCCTACGGACAGACGGGAAGCGGAAAGACGTACTGCATGATGGGCCGTGACAAGGGCGATCCCGGGCTCATCCCACGCATCGCCCAGAGCCTGTTTGAGCACTCCGTCGCGCTGCGCGAGCAGAACGTTGAAGTGTGCGTGGAGGTGTCCTACTACGAGATCTACAAAGAGAAGGTACGATGCCTACTGCGCCCCACCCAGGGCGGTTACGACGACACGCGGCTGCGTGTGCGCGAGCATCCAAAGTATGGCCCCTTTATCGAGGGCCTTGCCAAATTTGTGGTGAACACGCCGTACGAGTTTCTGAATTTGATGAGGGACGGCAACAAGGTTCGAAGCACCGCCTCAACAGCGATGAACCAGGCAAGTAGCCGCTCCCACGCCGTCTTCGCCATCACGCTCACACAGAAGCAGCAGAACGGCAACCTCATCACGCAAAAGACGTCGCGGTTGAACTTGGTTGACCTCGCCGGCAGCGAGCGGGCCTCGAAAACGCTGGCGACCGGAAAGCTGCTGACGGAGGGTGCCACCATAAATCAATCGCTCACTTGCCTCGGCAACGTCATCAGCGCTCTCGCCGAGGAGGAAGAATCGGGCAAGAGTCGCCACATTCCCTACCGTGACTCAACGCTGACGTGGATTCTTAAGGACAACCTCGGCGGCAACTCAAAGACGGTGATGCTTGCCACCATCAGTCCCTCGTCGCTGCAGTATGAGGAGACACTGAGCACGCTGCGCTACGCCGAACGGGCCAAGAAGATTGTGAACAAGGCGGTCGTGAACGAGACAAACAACAACGAGGTCATTGCGGCACTGCAGAAGGAAATTTGGATCCTCAAGAGCCAACTCGCGAACGCGTCGATGAATGAGCGGGAGCGGCTGCAGGAGGAGCTGGAGGCCAGCGAGGCCGTCAAGAAGGAGCTCACCTCGTCTCTGGGGGAGAAGCTGACCTACACCAAGAGGCTGATGGAGGAGCGCGAGGAGTACATGCACCGGCTAGAGCTGAAGCTGAGCGCGCAGACGGAGGAGATTGAGGAACTGCGCAGAGCTAACGAGGAGAAGGAACGGCGCATCGATGAGCTGCTGCAACGCATCCACAGCCTAGCTGCCTCAGGCAGCCCGCCGGACAGCGAAAAGGTGGAGCGGATTCAAGAGCTAGTGGCAGCACTGGAGCAGGAGCAAAGCGCAGCCGCGACACACATGAAGGAAAAGCAGCCGCAGAAGCCTACCTGCGCCTCACTGGACAGCAGCGAGGATGAAGCGGAGTCGCATTTGCTCGCCACAGCAAAACTACCGGGGCGCCTCAACGCAACGAAGCCCAACACAACCGCCACGCTGGCGGCGGTGCCAGAGACAGAGCAGAGTTCCACTGCTGTCGCGGACATGGCAACGGAGGTGCCGGTCGCTGTACGCGCCGCCATTCAGAAGACCCACTCCGCGTTTGTCGTCCACTCTGACGCGAACGCCGACGACGTCGACCACGACCTTGTCCTGGAGTCTCCCTATGAAAGCGCTGACGAGGATTTGACCTTAGACGAGGAAGTCCAGCGCCCCGCGCCGGCAGACTCTGACCTCGAGGACATTCCCACTGAGGACTCCGCTCTTGAACTGCCGCCGAAGAGTCCGTGGACGAGGGACAGCGAGACGGACGATCTGCTCGCTGACCCAGACATCGTTCTCGACGACTCGGTAGGCGAGCCGCCTGTTACACCGGTGGGCGACGCGTTCTCGGCACCAGCGTCGACGCCATCTTCGCGGATCGCCACAAGTGCATCGACGGCAGCGGTCGTGACGGCGTCATTGACAGCAGATGCGACCCCGTCGGCGAAGCCGCGCGCTGCTCTATCGGGAGGGCCAGTGGTCCTATCTCAAGCCTCGACTGAGTCGCCACGGCCGCGGCCTGTAAGCGGGAAAGTGGCGCATGCATTGTCTTATATGCAAGGCGCGAAGAACAACGGGACCCACGTGACACCGAGAGACTTCTTTACGCAGTCGAGCGAACGGCCCGAGATCTACCCGCCGAATGCCCGCACCGCCCAGCTCGTCATTAGCTCGCAAGCGCTGCCGAACAACCGTTACCTGCACGAGCCGTTTCGCGCGATTAATCTGACCGAGTCTTCCCCCACGGGGCGGAAAACGTCATGTGTCTGTGAGATGGACATGTTTCGTGGTCGCTTTTGCATCCTTGAGACGACCGGCGTCCAGTCCTTCGACTTACCCTGCGTGAATCTGTTCCGAGTGGAGAAGGACCCTAGGCACTCGCGACGATTGACGCTGTACTTCCTCGACGCCCTACATCTGTACGTGCTGGAGTTCGGGTCCACGGTGCGCCGGCAGCAGTTTTTTGAACTGGCGATGCTGATGCGGCGCAACTCCGTGCTCTGGTGCCCATCTCTGTGTGTCGACGGTGAGAACGACGTCGCCATCACCGTCAAAGGCACCACGCTGGAGCGGCCCGGCAACAGAGACACCTCTGTCACTGGCGAGGTAAAGATGACGGTGGCGCGTATGCCGTATGAGGTGATCGACATGTGGTATGGCTGCTTCTCGCTGGAGGGGAAGCCACTGCCGCGCAGCGTGGCGGTGTTCAGCGGCTTCTTCCCAAAGGATCAGCGCGAAATCTATGTCATCGGCGTCATTGACGTGCCAGTGTCGCTGCTCGGGAACGATGAGCTCGCGAGCTACTTTCTTGCCTACATTGGCGCCTCGACGTACTTTGTCCTCGCCAACACAGCCATTTCATCGGGCACGCACCACACCAGCAACGCCATGCTGGTGGTCTGCAAGCGCTCCTTCCTTGTGCGAGTGGCAAACATTCAGCTGCTGGAGGCCCCGTCGCTGCGGAAGGAAGGCGTGTGTCACGGCGACTTCACTGCCACGGGGTGCTCGCTGCGGATCAACGAGTCTTTTCTATGTGTCATTCTGGTCAACGCAAAGCCTGGCACCTACACCATACAGAACCGGGCGGCGTGCATTCGCTCGTTGCTGTCAAGCTTTCCCTTTGGAAAGACGTCGGTGGATATTTCCATGAGGTTCGACTACTTTATCGTCTCCGGCGCCTTCAACTTTGGCGGCGACTTCAGCACCGAGGATGCGCTCATTCGGGAAATCCTTGCCGACAACCTCATGTCTAACATGCGCGAAATGGAACCGAGCCCGACCCTCTCCAGCGCGCCATCACCTCTTCGCGTTTTCTACGCTGTCCGTCCCAGCGTGTCGCGCATGGACATGTCGGTCTACTCGACGTCGCGAGCGCTCAGATTTGCCAATGTGTTCTTCTCCGCCGACATCTTCTGTCAGCGCTCCTTCCTGAGCCTCTTTGGTGAAGGCGTGCCGCGCGTGCAGTTGCTCCTGAGCGACCTGACAATCAAGGGCGGACTACTCCCGCCTACCCGGTGTGCGGAGCTGCAGGTATCGCTGGATGTCTTGGAAGGCTCCCCAACCACCTTTCGGCTTTCCTCGCAGGACGGCGAATACGTTATCCCCGACTCGACGGACACAGCCCTTTACCCGTGTGTCAGCAACATAGAGTACCTCCGACTGCAGACGCTGACGTTCTCTCTGCTGGACAGGATTGGACCGGCGGAGACGCACAAGCACATCTTGGTTGCCTCCGGCATCTTTCCGCTGAAGTCAGTGACCTTGGCTGAACCAGCGCTGCTGCATATTGCACTCTACTATGAGGGATGCGCCGTTGGCACGCTGACGGCGGTGCTGCTGCAGTTCTACCATGAACGTAGCAGCGCCGAGTTGAGCACTCTCGGCTTGCCAAACGCCCGTTACGCCACCATCCTCTCCTGCTACGAGAACGAGGTGCGTCGTGCCAGTGCTCCATGGACCCCTGCCTCCATCGTCGATGACGGTATATTTCACTTCTCCGCTGAGGACCCGACCAAGTCACAAGAACGTGGGGCGTACTCTCTGCCGGACCCGCATGCCTGGCGCTGGACAACGGAGTGGCAGCACGACCACCGTGAGGACGATCAACAGGGATGGGTGTATGCATACACCGTCGGTGCAGACCTGCAGCTGAGCGCCACTGACTCCTCAAGAATACGTCGTCGTCGATGGGTTCGTGTCATGCAGGCGAGCGGACCCATCGCCTATCACACATACTTGGCTGAAAGGCTGACGACGGCGGCAATGTGAGTTGGCGGCATGGGCACCCGACTTGTCAACTCACGCGTCGTCGCGGTGGTGCGCGCAACGCTGCCGGTCTCTCCTGATGTGAGTTGATCTCCAGCCTGTGGCCAAGAAAGGTGCTCTTCGGTTTCAGCGGTGGCCGCCACCGCCGTACCAATAGACCCGAAGAGGGGCCGCCTCCCATTCCGTCACCGCTCTCACCCTCACCGTGACTTGATTACCGCTCTCTCAACAATGTGCCTCTCACGCCCCAGTCCAACAGTAGCAACCCAAGTGTACATGCTCCTAAACTCCCGTACACGCACGTGCAGCAATACATGTGCATATACCCCTCCCCCTTCCTTATTCTTTACGTTACCCACAGGTCACCATCTCTACCCTGGTCATGTCCTTGCTTTCTGTGAGTGGGTGTGTGGCTGTCCTTTGCCCTTGTGCCCCCTTGGCGGGGTGTTAGCCTTGCGCTGCATGGCGTTGTTTGTTTTTTCCTTTGGCACCTCTTCGTGGCACCTCTCTCTTCTTTTCACTGACGTGTGTATCACTGCCTCATAGGACTGTCAATGAAGGAAGCGCACACAGACACACGCACCTCTTCACCCAAGGACGTGGCGCAGAGGGAGAAAGGGGTGCGTGCGTGTGCGCTGCTCTGTGTCCGGTGCCGTCACAGTGTGATCCGCTCACTCACTCCTTTCCCTTCTCGCGGTGTTTCTCTGAAGTAAGAGGCAGTAGTTGATGACTCTGTACCGCGTTATGCCCGGAGGTGTGTGTGGGTGATGCGGCGAACACAGACATTGCACATGCACACCCAACGTTGGCTGCGTATTTGTTTTTGTGTTTTTGTGATTCCACTCACCGAGTGCCGCCTCACAGCTGCGCCTCCCTTTGCCGCTCTGAGGCGAGCGCTGGATCAAACGGTGCAATGGTTGTAAACGCTTCCGACAACCACAGACACGCAGCCATTCCGTTCGAGGAGCTCCTGCCAGTCAAAGGTACGGGGTAAAGGGAGCCGGCAACACCTCAAACGACCTTTTTTTGTTTCCCTGGTTCTTTCTCCCTCCTCTTTGCGTGCGCTGTTCGCTGCGGACATCCATCTTGAACTTCTCCACAAAGTCGTCTTCTACAGACTCGAAACAAGCATGAAGAACGCCAACCGCCACAAGGCGTCCGTGAGCTTCGCGCGGGAGCGAATCGCGTCGACCGCTGCGGCGTCAGCCGCGAAGGGGTCTGTGGTGCAGTTCGTCTCGAAGGGCGCGCGAAGCGACATGGAGCTGGTTTTTGACCGCCTTCATGCTCTCGACAAGTCCGCCCAGTCGGACACAATTAGCGGGAAGGGGCTTGCACAATTCCTGAGTGAGGTTGGTGTCGCACAGTCGTCTTTGGAGTGCATGGTGCTCCTGTGGAAGTTGGGTGCCACTCAGAAAGGCTGCATCACGCGGTCTGAGTGGCTAATATCCGTGTACGCCCACAGCATCGAGTCCATCATACAGATGCGCCAAAGCGTCAGCGAATGGGTAAAGGAGGTTCTCGAGAACGGCGGCTCTTTCCTGCTCATGTACAACTATCTTTACGACTACCTCCGCGGCGAGGAGGATCGCCGCATGACGCTGACAACTGCAATCAGCGCGTGGGACGTCTTTTTCAGCAAGAACGACCTCTACGCAAAATGGAAGGCGTGGGCAGTGGTCAACGTCAAGGGCGGCGTTTCCCGTGACCTTTGGCGGCAGCTCGGTATCTTCTTCACGATGGACACGACCGCCGTGCAGCGCTCCAGCGACCAGATCTCTGCTCTGCCATGGCCATCGGCGATCGCTGACTTTCTCGACAAGGACAGTGTGCCGGCCTCGTGATTTGGCGCACTGATGGCATGTAAAGAGACGTTCATGCACATGTGGTGTTAGAACACTCAAACCAGTTTTGTTAAAGCTGGGTGGCGGTGGTGGTGGTGGGGTGGCGTGCAGAAGCAGCGGCATCTGTGACGTTGGCGTCATCGTGGATGTATTTATTTATTTCTCTTGTTTAGGGCTCTGTGTATCTTCTCAGCCCTCATCCCCCTTCCACTTCGATGGTGCATAAGCGATACCTTCCTCCGCTATTCGTGATGGCCTGATATCGACGCCAACCTGTAATACAAAGAAGAGTGCAGCACATCAGCTGTCAACATGGGTGCGCTGATATCCAAAGAGGCGCAGCCACGTCTTTCTCGCCTTTCACCGAAGCCTGTGCGCCCGCCTTGTTATCGGCGTTTTTTTTTTCTACCGCTCACCGACTCTCTCGCTTTTCGCACAGGCAGACACCACAGTTGGCGCCCGCGCACTTGCCTACACCATGCGGCACAAGAGAGCAGCGTGCACTCATGTTTGTGTCTCTTTGAAGCCCTCATTTTTCTCTATCCAACACCTTTGCTTCCCTCTTCTTCCGATTATTCACACGACCCCGCATGACGGGAAGAGGTAGGGGGAGGGAAAGTGTGGAGAACGTTACAGTGCGTGGCATCTCTGCGCCCAGCCGCCGTACTCTGTGCGGGGAGAAGCTGAGTAGCCCCCCCCCCCCTCGCTGCGACTGGCGAGGCGGAGTGGGGCCGAACTCACGTTGTCGAGCAGACTCCATGGACACCTTCAGCCACAAGAAGAAAAATCAGATCAACTTCGCACACCAATCGCTGCGTCGCCGCGGACCTGTGTCATAGAGTTGCCAGTGACTACTCATGCGTTTTCTCGTACAGCGACCGACACACATTGATTGGCGTATGTGCCGGTTCGCTAATGCAGACAACTCTGGCGATTATGGGCTTCACGCCTTCTCCCCTTACGGGCACAGATGTTCTGGCTTACCCGTTTGGCTCACCCCCTCCACCTTTCCGTCTCTCTCCACTGCCTGACCGTTCACATTCTCGCCATCCCTGAGAGAGGACTGACGTGCTGCACAACGCAGCAGACCTGGAGAGGCCCACGTCGCGGGCCCCTCGTGGCAATCATCTTCGTCGCTTCTGCTCTTGCCTCTAGGAGAGATGGACTCGTTGGATCTCGTGTGCAGCGTGGTAGGCTGCAGCGCAGCCGAAATTGAGAAAGCCGTCGCGGAGAAGTCATTCCTGAATCTCTGCAACCGGCCGATGTCTAATGGGCAGTACCCCATTCACGCCTTGGCAAGCAGACACAACGCGCAAGGTGTGGAATTGTTACTGCAGGCGGGCGCTGATACGAACCAAGCGTCTAACGAGCCCGGGAACCGGCTAGGCTTCACAGCAGTCCACTATGCAGCGATTGCCAACTGTGTGTGTGCGCTGGAGGTGCTGAAGCGTTACCACGCCGACCTTGATCGCCCTGCCGCGGATCAGTGGACCCCCCTGCATGCGGCCACGTTTCGCGGGCGGAGCGCGGCGGTCCGGGCACTGGTGGAGCTAGGCGCAAACATCGACTGCACTACCAGCGAAGGGCACACACCGCTCGTGTTCGCTGCTAACCTCGGCCGAATCAAGGATGCGCGCTATCTGCTTCAGAACAACGCGATGGTTCAGCTCAACGATGCACACCGCGACAACCTTCTTCACTACACGCTGCACTACCGACTTGCACAGACCGTGAATGGGGACTACAAGCTCCCCGATAGCCAGCTCGACATGGCTGTGCTGCTGGTGCTCAACGGCGTTCGCCCGGATGAGCAGAACCACGAGGGGGACACCCCCACGCGATACGCTGCCGCAACACTGCCATCACTTCCCAAAGCGCTAGACCTTCTCTTTGCCGATGCCGACAAGCTTCTTTGTATGCCGACCGAGCTCAACTATCAAACGCTAGTCAGCGCTACAGCCGACTTCCTTGTAGACAAAATGGGCATGGCGGCCGCGCAGGCGCAGGCCCTCGTCGACACTATGGCAGCACTGGAAAATGAGCGCAAGGCGAATCGACCAATGCGGACTGTCGCTGCGCACTGCTTAACCGATGCTTCGGCCTCTCCCGCCCTGCCTGCAGACCACCCAGCGGTACCTGCGGAGGTGCAGGCTCTACCCGGTGGAAAGCCTAACAGGGAACAGTGCCCTTTTCTCGCACGAGCCGCGAAGCTGCAAGCGAACGAGCACGCCACCGAGAGCAAAGGCACTTGTCTGCGCTGCCCCTTTGCCTTCTTAATAATGCGGTGTGGCAAGGGGACGCTTCTGTTCGTCGGGACCGCATTTTTGCTTGGCTACTACTGTGGCCATAAAGCGCGCTGTATGAGGCAGAGAGTGTAGTTGTCGGCTCTTGAAACACAGAGCGGCGCCCAAACCCCGTCACTCGTAGGCCATGTGGCGCACATGCTCACCACGCACCAGAGTCGACTTTATCGTTTCTTTTTCGTTTACACGCCGTGGAACCATCAGCTGAGAATACGCTGGAACCGTGTCTTTTCCGGCACCTCAACGAGAACTCATGCATCGTACGATTTCGAATTTATCCCACGACCCCGCATGACGGGAAGAGGTAGGGGGAGGGAAAGTGTGGAGAACGTTACAGTGCGTGGCATCTCTGCGCCCAGTCGCCGTACTCTGTGCGGGGAGAAGCTGAGTAGCCCCCCCCCCCTCGCTGCGACTGGCGAGGCGGAGTGGGGCCGAACTCACGTTGTCGGGCACACACAATGGGAACCTTCAACTGCGAAAAAAAAACCAGGAGCATTGTCTCATGCCTGCACGCATATGTCTTTGGCTTCGGGCGCTCTCGCTCGTGTTTGGCGCCCCGAACCGCCGAAGTCACAGAGGTGCTCCGCATTGGTAAAGGATCCTCTTCACTTGGCGCGTCACGTGCACCGCCAATCATGGGTTACGGCGGTCGTCCAAGCCCTCACTTAGCTCCCACAGCCCCTCTCTGTCGTTCAGCGGAGGGTGCAACACATTTGCATGTTGCACTAAGGAAGGCGCTACCTCTTGGTCGCCTCTCGGTGTCTGCCAGCCGCACAGCCCGCCTCATTCCACCCAAACTTCACTTTCTATCTCTTTCCCCCTTCCTTGGTTCCCCCTCGCTACCTTTGGCATCGCAGACAACACCACTTTGCACTGCCTCCACGTACACAACACCGTAAGTTGCAGCAGCTTCACGTGGAGTTGAGGAATTATGCCCCGAGGATTCGGAGGACGTGGCGGTGGTGACCGCGGTGGTGGCAGCCGCGGCTTTGGGGGCCCCCGTGGGGGCCGCGGTGGCGGCGGCTTCGGCGGTGGTCGAGGTGGCGGCCGTGGCGGTCACATGTCGGAGCCTGACCCGCCGGAGAACGTGGAGGAGGTCGGCACCTTCATGAACGCCGCAGAGGGCGAGTTAGTTTACAAGGTCACGGCGCGCGCTGTGGTGCCGCGCTTCAACGCGTTTGTGTACACCGAAAATAAGGCGAAGGTCGGGAAAATCGAGGAGATTCTCGGCAACACAACAGATGTCATGTTTTCCGTGAAGCCATCGCCTGGCGTGCAGGCGGCGTCCCTCAGCGAGGGCGATAAAGTGTACATTTCGCCTACGCAGTTTACACCTCTCCGTGTCTTCACCGACCCGCCGAAGCCGCGGGGTCGTGGTGGTCGCGGCGGCGACCGTGGTGGTCGTGGTGGTGGCCGCGGCGGCGATCGTGGTGGTCGCGGCGGGTTCGGTGGTCGCGGCAGCTTCGGCGGCATGGGTGGTGGTCGCGGCAGCTTCGGCGGCATGGGTGGCGGGCGCGGCAGCTTCGGCGGCATGGGTGGCGGGCGCGGCAGCTTCGGCGGCGGTGGCCGTGGAAGCTTTGGTGGTCGTGGCGGCGGCCGTGGTTTCGATGGTCGCGGTCGCGGTCACTAGAGAGCGCCTCTGTAACCCGCGAGTTGGTAATGACGTGAAAGTCATCCTACGTCATGCCTCTCATAACAGGCTCTGCTTCACGCACAATGGCAAGACCCCCACTCACACAGATGGACAGGCACAGAGATGCTCTACGCACTTTCGCGCAATCGGATTACCTGAGAAGGGATAGCGAAGCCATCCAAGGATAATAGTTGACTCTCAGAAAAGGGATGCCTCTCTCTCTCTCTGTGCACGAATGTGCCGGTATATGTGTTCGCGCGCGATGGCAGACAGTGACCGTGAGAGAGCGGCGAACGCAATGACAGGTGTGCCACGTAATGGAGACGCGAGCGGAAGGAAACAACACGACAGCGAGGCACAGGAGCATAGTTGTACACAAGCAAGCGTATACCGTCCCTTTTTCCCTCTCTTTCTTCTTCGTTTTTTTCGGGGGACCTTAATCGTAATCAGCTCGATCGCTGACATAACCGTTTGATGTGGTGCAAAAGGGAATGAGACAACCAACAGAAGTGGCAAGAGTGTGTGGGGAGGCCTTCGTTACGTGAGCCTTCCCCTGTCCGCGTGGGCACGCGTCCCCACAGACATTAAACTTGAGAGGTGTTGCGACATTCTGATCCTCGGGGTGCATATGTCAACATCACCGTCTTGATGTCTCATGCTGCATTCGCACCCACAAGATGAATTCTCCGTGATCGACATTAGGCGCCAGCGAGTGAGGCGCTGCACAGCTCTCTCACACATCGCCTTCATCTGCGATGCACCACCACACGTGCACATACATTCGCGGCCGCGGTAGAATGACTCTCGTGACCTCTGCGGCGGCACGCATGGGGCCCCCGGTGACAACTGTGCTGAGCGCTCACACGTCTTTTGCCGTGTGCTCCGCACTTTTGCCATACGCCTCAAACAAGTCTCCACTCTTTGTTGTTCCCTATGATTATCCTCGCTAACTCATGTCACTGGTAGCCTTCACACTTCCTTGGCGCCGGCCCACACAACCGCAAGCGGTACTTCGGGGCACATGAACGCCGACACGGCGCCTCTCAGCTGGGAGTGGGGGAGTAAGCGAGGGCGACGCACCATCTGCGGCTTCAACGTCGCGAGTGACTACCTGGGAGGTCTCGTCCTGCTTATTGGTATCCCCGCACTTGTCGTCGCGCATCTTGCGGTTGTTGTGCTGTCGCCACTTTTCACTGCTTCCCACGACGGCAACACTCTTTTGCTGGAAGTGTTCCTGGAGCTGTTTCTCTGTATAAGCGCCGTGGCGCTTCTTTTTCTTCTTCTCGTTGCCGATCCCGGCTTTGTGGAGGTGCCCACGGCTCTAAGCTGCCGCTGCAGTCATTGCGGCACTGATGTAGACGACTTCGACCACCACTGTGGTGCCGTGGGGGCGTGCATTGGGAAGGGTAACATGTGCTACTTTATTCTATTTCTGCTGTTTGCCGCGCTTCTGTGTGTTCTTGGAGCGGTGCAGAATGCCGCCTTTGTCGCAGCCACGGTGCGCGCGCACATCCGTGATACGGACCTCTCACGGACATCCATAGCAGCGCTCTTCAAAACCGTCTTCACGGAGCTCCGTTTGCCACGAATCCTGTGCTTGCTTATGCTGAGCCTGGCGGCTGTGAACGGGGGAGGGGTGTGCACCTTTCTCAGTCTCCGATACACCTATCTTGCTTACAAGGGGCTCAGCTCCGTGCGCCGGCGCAGACGGTTTGACGTTTCAGGCTCTCTCTCCAACGTTTTTGCGAACACCTTTCGCCCCGCCTTCTCACATAACTTCATGCGTCCGCAATACCACGCCTTAGCGGATATGCTCGACTGACGCGATGCGCGCGGAGAGCTGTGCGGCCCGCGTATGGGCAGTAGTGTACCTCCTCCTCCCCAACTCACTCTCGCCTGTGGCATCACCGTCGCCAATAGCGGCCAGCGCAGTGACCTGTGTCTCCGAACGCTTTCTGGACTCGCTTAGCACGAGAGCTAGCCGCACCCCTTCACTACAGATTCACATCTGCAAGCAAGTGTGTCCTCCTCGTATTGCTTTTTTTAGAAAGGAGGGTGGGGGAGGGGGCAGAGAGGGGCCAAGAAGGAAAACCGAAAACGTCTGTGGCGTGTGTCGGAAAGATGGAGGTCGCAGCTCATCGTCCCTTCGTGAATCAAGTGACTATCTGACAGCGGCTACCTCGTCAAAACGTTTTTGGCCGACGATTGTGTGAGCGGCCCATGTGCAGGCGACTGCACGCCTCGCCACCTCTTTAGCGTACTTGTCTTTCAGGCGCCTGGCCAGATTGCTGACCGGCCGCTCAAGTTTTGACGAGTACCGACAAGAGTATACTCACCATTGCGCGAATTCTGAGTCGCGTGCGCGTGTGCTTCAGCGACCCCAATAGTGCCAGCGCACTCCCCTCCTTTGCGTTGCATTTCGCAGTTGTGCTGCGGCGTTTTCCACCGGATGTGTGGAAGCACGTCGCTTACGCGACACGCCGGATACTCAGAAAGCGGCTGTCTTTCAAGTGCGCGCCGCACAAATCTGCTCTTTTTGTTGAGAATTTTTCTGTCTGTCTCCACGAGCCGCAACCAACCGCGAAGCGCACAGCTGATTCTAGCCATGTTCTCCGGCGTCTTGGGAATGGCTTGTGTATCATTTAGCTGTATTCCACAGGATGGCAGGGGATCGCCTCACAGGCACACACAGACACATGCACAAAGGAGAAACGGCATCTCTCGTCTGCTTTCCCTGCGGGACTAACAGCCTAGGCATTTTCTTCGCCGGTTCGTATGCACTAGGAAACTGTACAGCAACTGTGATGAGTCTTCTCACTCTCTCTGTCTGTGGCGCTTCAGATACTCCACCGTACGGTGTTAGCGTGGACTCCGGATGATGATGGTCATTTGAGGATGCTGGAGGGTCTCGTCATGGACTCTTCTATCGGCCTCTACGCTCACTCTCTGCTCCTTTGCATTACCGCCTCCATGGGGGCCCTGGTACGTCAGACGGGTACACACGGGGTGCATCGTTGTCGTGCCACATTCTTTTCTCTCGTCCTCCCCCTTCTCACACCCTTCGCCGCATCTGCGTATTCTGCAGCGTCGCCCATTTCTCTTCGTTTTTTTTTTTCATTTTCTTGTTTGTCTTCGCTGTTGGGTCGCGCGAGGTCGGTACCGCTTTGTCTCTCTTCGTGCAAGTCACCACAGCGAATCTCGGCGAACAGACGAACGACCAACCTTTTTGATAGTGCACACTTTTTCTCGATGCTCACCAAGTTCGAGGCGCGTTCGTCCCGCGTGAAAGCGGTTGCGCTACACAACAGCGCCACGTGGGTTCTCTGCGGATTGCACAACGGTGCTGTGCAGATTTGGGACTATCGTATGAGCACATGTGTCGACACGTACACAGAGCATGTTGGCGCAGTGCGCGGCGCGGACTTCCATGTGAACCAGCCTCTCTTTGTCACCGGCGGCGATGACTACACAGTGAAGGTGTGGAACTACAAGCTGCGGCGCTGCCTCTTCACGATGACAGGACATATGGACTATGTTCGCACCACTTTCTTCCACCACGAACAGCCGTGGATCGTTTCCTGCTCGGACGACTTCACCATCCGTATCTGGAATTGGCAGAGTCGAAAGAGCATTGCGTGCTTGCCGGGTCACAATCACTATGTCATGTGCGCCCAGTTTCACCCGTTCAGCGACCTTGTTGTGTCCGGCAGCCTGGACAAGACAATCCGAGTGTGGGATATCTCGGCGCTGCGACACCGGAAGGAGGAGGCCGGCATCACGCACGATCTCCTGGGCACGACGGATGTTGTGGTGCGGTACGAGTTGGACGGGCACGAGAAGGGTATCAACTGGGTTGCCTTTCACGCGTGCGGCGACCTGCTACTCTCTGCCGCCGATGACCGCACAGTGCGCCTGTGGACGATGTCGGGGACATCGTGCTACGTCTCTCGCACGTTCACCGGACACACCAGCAACGTGTGCTGCGCCGTCTTTTACAGGAATGACTATCTCATTTCCTGTGCAGAAGACCGCACAATTCGCGTGGTGCACATGTCCTCCGGCGTGACGGTGCAGACGTTCCGTCGCGAGGTGGAGCGCTACTGGATCATGGCAAGCGACTCGACGCGCAACCTCATCGCCATTGGCCATGACGCGGGTCTGCAGGTCTTCAAGCTCACTCGGGAGCGGCCCGCCTTTGCGATCCACAACACGACGCAACTGTACTACACATGCCAGAACAAACTCCATATGTACAACTTCGAGACCGAGGAAGTCACTTCCTCTGCCGTCACCTACCAGTTTTACCCGCCGACGGCGCTCTCGTGCTGTCCGACGACTGGAGGCGTGATGCTCTCCTACGCTACCGGGGGTCCGCAAGTGGATTGGATTCCGAAGCCACTGGCAACAAGGACATGCAACGTGGAGGCTACCATGAAAGGCATCGACGGCGTTTTCTTTGGCGGGCACAAGCTCGCCTACGTGGACGTCAACGGAAAGATGTGCATCCAGAATGTGGCCAAGGCCGGTGGAAAGCCGCAGCAGACCGACGTGTCGTGCAGTCGCATTTATCCTGGCCCCGTCGGCTGCGTCCTTTGCCAGAGCAACGACAAGATCCTCCTGTACCAGGTGGCGCAACACGGCGCGGTGGCCGAGGCGACAGTGTCAGGGGTACGGTACGCTGTGTGGGACAAGGATTTCTCCAAGGTGGCGCTCATCGCCAAGAACACGGTGACCATTATGACGAAGCGCCTCAAGACTATCGCGTCGGTTGCCGAGTCGTCGGCCCGCATTAAATCCGCCGCCTTCGACGAGACGCGGGACGTTATGTACTTCACCACATCCAACCACCTCAAGTACTGCTACCTGCGCAACGGCGAAACGAGCACTATCAGCACGCTCAAGAACGTCGTCTACCTGGTGCGGGCCGTGGGCGACTCCATCTACGTCTTGACACGCGACGGTCGCGTTCTGCGCAAGGAGCTGGACAACGTGGAACTGAACTTCAAGCTGAAACTGCAGCAGCAGTCGTACCGCGACCTAATCCGCATTATGCAGCAAGGCAAGCTCAAAGGTCAGGCGCTGGTCGGGTACCTACACAAGCACGGACACTCCGAGATCGCCTTGCACTTCGTCAGCGACTCGCTCACGCGCTTCAACCTCGCCATCGAGTGTGGCGCCATCGACATTGCCAAGGCGACCGCGATTGAGCTCAACCAGCCAGCCATCTGGCGTCGCCTTGCCGACACCGCCACAAACTTCGGTGACATCCAGCTGGCCCAGTTTGCGAGTGCCAAGGCTGGCAACTACTACGCCTCTGGCCTGCTTGCCCTTCTTACGGGAAACACCGCCTCGGTCGCCAACCTTGTCAACGCCACCCGCGACGACAACTTCAAGCTGCATTATAGCATGTACATCGACGACGCGAAGCAACGCGTGGACATCCTCTGCAAGGTTAACCAGCTGCCTCTGGCGTACGTGACGGCGAAGTCGCACGGTTTGGAGGAGATGGCGGCGCAGGTGCTGCAACGGATGGAGCCGGAGGTGGCGGCGCGCGTGCAGGCGCAGCGATTCCATCCAGCGTCGCAGAGGCGAACGGTTGAACCAGCCACGGAGAACTGGCCTATGCTGCAGGTGGAGGAGTCCGTGTTTGCGCGACTGCTGAAGGAACCGGGCCATTTGGACATCATCGCCCAACAGGAGCTCGACGAGGACGTCGCCGCCGGCGCTGGCTGGGACGACGACGAGGACGACGACACGCTACTGCCTGGCGTGGGTGCAGACACCGGCGATGCAGGGGCGCTGGCTGACAGAGATGAGATGGGTGGCGGCTGGGACGACGACCTCGACATTGACGTGTCCGCTGCTCTCCCGGATACCGGCGGCGCCACTTCCGATAGCACCGGCTACGTCGTGCCGCGCGAGCGTCCGCCCATCATGCAGATATGGGCTGACGCCTACACACTTCCTGCTTTCCACGTCGCTGCCGGGTCTTTTGCGAGTGCGCTGCGCCTGCTGCAGCGCCAGATCGGCTTGGCAGACCCGACACCGCTGAAGCCGTACATGCTGCAGCTGTGGGCAGCCGTTAACGTGTGCAGGCCTGCACCGAACGGCCTGTGTACGGTGCTCGCCATGTCCACGCAGCCGCCGGACAGCGAGACGGAGGTGCGCCACGCCCCGGCATTGCCGGACTTCATGCCTGTGCTCGCCGATAAGCTGCGAGTTGGCTACCAGCTGTTCGTTGAGGGCAAGTTTTCAGAGGCGCTGGATGTCTTCCGCAGCATTCTGCACCTCTCCGTCATGACAGTTGTCAAGGATGACCAGCAAAAGGCAACGCTGCGCGAAATCATGGTGATTGCACCCGAGTACACGCGCGCTCTCGCGCTGCAGCTGCAGCTGCGCACCCTCAACGCCTCCTCTCCGGAGGCGCTGCAGTTGGCGCTGTACTTTACACACTTCCGTCTTCACCGCGCGCACCTGACACTGGCCCTTTCACAAGCGATGAGCAAGGCGTACAAACAGAAGAACATCAAGACCGCCGCCGAGGTGGCACGCCGTCTGCTGGAGCAGGACCCACCCCAAAACAAGGCACAGCAGGCCGCCGCTATTATCACCGAGGCAGACCGCAACCCCACTAACGCTGTCCAAATAGACTACGACGAGCGCAACCCGTTCACCCTATGCTCTGCCACCTACAAGCCCATGTACAAGGGCGTCGTGACTCCAGTGCGGTGCAGCTACTGCTTGTCGCCGGCTGACCCATCTTACAAGGGAACCTTGTGCTCCGTGTGCAAGTTAGCCAAGATTGGCGTCGACAGTGCCGGTCTCGTCAATCGAATTTGATACGTGAGCCAGGCGGAAGCGTCCTCCACTGGCTGGATGGTCCCCTCGGCGTTTCAAGAAGGGATGTCTTTCCCTCTCGTCGCCGGCTCCATGGGCTGTGTGAGCCGCTCGTCGAACGAAGTAGTAGGGAGACACACGTGCGCGACGGTCAGGTATCGTAACAGTATAGGGCAGCTGCCTCCTTGCCCGAATCGCTGGCACACGTGTTAAGTAGTGTTGCCCCTCCCCCTCCCCATTTTTTTTTCATCGGCGACGATGATGCTTTTGTTTTGTGTGCCCTTTACGACTGTCTTAGCGGCGCGTTGAGTTGTGTGGGTTGAGAGAGGAGCGGGGATTGCTGGAGCATCCACATTGGTGTCTCCATTCCTTTCCTTCTTTCATCTTTCTGCATTTCTATCTCTCCGTTGGCGTTGCTTTTTTTTGTTTTGGTGTTCGTTCGCATGTCTCATGGCACATGTTCAGAGAGCTGTAGTTGGACGATCACCTCAGTAATACGTGGCAAGAGGGCCTACAGCGTTGTTGTTTGCTTAGCCGTTTTCTCGGGCTTTGCCGTCGCTCTTCTTCGGCCTCCGACAGACGTGGAATGTGGTTTCTCGTGTTGTCGCCATTGTCGCAACTGGTGTGTTTGTGTCCCCCCTCCTCGTGCCATATCTTTCACATGGCGTCCCACCCTGCCCCTGCTCTTCAACATCGGCCAGCGCCAAAGTGGAGGGGGAGGGGGAAGTAAACGCGTCACGTGCACGGCAATATGGGACAACCGACTGTTTTGTCTGTTCTTTTCGCTGTGTGTGTGTCTCCTGTCGTGCAAATGCCAGCCACTCCAAGGCTTCCTTTACGACTGACGGAAACGGTGATCAGCGCCGGACCGTAGCGAGCACGTGCGGCGGCGCACTACAGAGGGTCGTAGTCCAACAATGCGCACTCGATCTCCTCCGTCTGCCACAAGCACACGGAATCGCAAATACCCCTTTCACTTTGCGCTTTTGTTTTCCGGTTTGGTGCTCTTCAAACATCCTCTCACATGACCAACCGTCGCAGACACTCAGGAACAGCTTCTTCTGTGGCTAGTCAATCCTTTTCCTTGAAACGACCTCAAGCATCACCCTCTACCGTATTTTTGTGTAGCGTAGCATAGCATCCTGTCTTTGTGCGCGTGTGCGGATCATCATCATTGCCATGACGCGGTGGAACCAGAGGATGGCCAAGATGGCCTTCCGGCGCTCCAAATTCCGTCGCTTAGCCTGGGGCGACGGTGACCCGTACCCCTACACCCCGCGCGCCACCTTCCGCTACCAGTGGGATGACTGGCCGATGTGGGAGAAAATGTGGCACCTCGCTGTCGGTGTGCTGGGCATCGAGTTCGCCGTATGGGCCTACTACTCGAAGCTGAACAGCCGCATGGACTGGGCACGCGAGGAGGCACTGCGTCGCATGCGTCTGCGTCGTGAGGCCCAGGAACTGATGATCCTCGAGGGCGATACCTTCCCGAGCGACATCCAGCCAGACCGCCACTGACGTTGCCCACCCCGCACGCATCTCTGGGGGGAGGAAGAGCGATTGCGGCTGTG
The DNA here is from genome assembly GCF_000234665.1 of Leishmania mexicana MHOM/GT/2001/U1103. NCBI lineage: Eukaryota > Euglenozoa > Kinetoplastea > Trypanosomatida > Trypanosomatidae > Leishmania > Leishmania mexicana. Next base: position 1,616,647 of record NC_018337.1, read on the forward strand.
CCCTCTTTTCCTGATGCTTGTTTGATGTGCCTCCCTGCATATGGTTGTCCTGTACGACTTGACAGACGGTTGGTGACATCTCTGCCGATATTGCATGTACGCCTCCACGGATATCCGCACCAAGAGACCTGCTGCTTTTTTTTTGATTTGGGGGGAGGGGTCTTGTGACGCTGTCGCGCACACACGTCGAGCCCGCACACCTGCGACCGCATGGACGACGCATGGACTTCTTTTTGTGAGCAAGTGACACCCGTGGAATGATCACGACGTCCGCGATGGCGATTTTATCGGCTTGCACGACGCGCGCGCGTGTGCCACGACTCTGATCTTCATCGCTCCCCTGATTATCACACCTTTCTCTTCGCTCTGCATCCTTTCTCTGTACCTGTGAAGGGAATTTGTTTCTTCAAGTGCGAGTCCCTTGCCCGTCACAACGAAGCCGCAGAGTTTTGGCGCGCCTCTATCGCCACCCCTTCGGCCCGACCTCTGTCCCACAACCCTCTCTATGCTCCGACAGCCTTTATCGCCATGAAAAACGTACTCCTCATCGGTGCTCGCGGTGCCCTTGGTCGTGCCGTGGCGAACGCCTTTGCCAAAGGCAAATGGTCCATCATCAGTGTAGATCAGGCAGCTGCTGTCCAGCGGGGCGATGACTGCTGTGCTGTCAACCCGGCAAGCTCCATTGAGGAACTGCAGGAGGCCTACAAGTCTGCGGTTACGGGACGCAAGGTTGACGCAGTGATCAACGTGGCTGGCAGCTGGGCCGGCGGCTCTGTCGCGGACACCTGCACCGCTGCTTCGACAGAGCTGATGCTGAGACAATCGCTCTTCTCCTCTGTAGCAGCGGCGCATGTGTTCAGTACGCAAGGTGAAAGGGATGGGCTTCTTCTTCTCACCGGCGCAGCGGCTGCTGTGAGTCCCACTCCCGGCATGATTGGGTACGGCACAGCAAAGTCTGCAGTGCACTTTCTCTGTCAGTCTATTGCGGCAGACCCATCCGTGTTGCCGACAGATGCGAGTGTCCTGGCTATCCTCCCCACTATCCTTGACACTCCCGGAAATAGAAGTGCGATGCCTCACGCTGACCGCTCCACGTGGACCTCGCTCGAGGACGTGGCGCAGCAGATCGTGGAGTGGAGCAATGGAAGTCGTCGTCCTGCTAGCGGATCACTCGTCAAGATCGTTACAGAAAACTCGAAGACGCGCTTCATTGTGTAGAAACAGAAAGCACCGAGCTGGCCCACTGACCGGAGAGGCCTGTGTGCGCTGTGTCAGGGAAAGCAGCCTAGTCGCACGTGCGTCAAAGGGGCTGAGCGCTTACGAGCTGAGGAGGTAAAGTTCCCTTTAGCGATCTAAATAGTCCTTACTCAGATAGACGTTCAACCTGCGCGCTTTGCTCTGCTCATCTCTTTTGATGACACATGTGCGCCATACTTCACATCACCGCCTACGTGCGGCGCTCTTGTCGGCAGCACCACTGGATGACGAACGCGTGAAGTGGTAAGAGTTCGCAATGAATCACTGGCCACGGTGCCTTTAAGCGCGCACACGGGGCATTACACTTACTCCCTTCTCTCTGTATTCTTGCACTTCGCCTTTGATTCAGTTCAGTCCATCATCCCGTTTTCTTTCACTGACCCGAACGTACATACGCGATCAACTTGGCCGCTTGCCCAACCAGGCTCACCTCTATACGCAAACGCACGCACACCTACAGGCAGTCTCCCCCGCTCTTGGCCGCGAAAATGGCGTCTGGCGGATCTGTCATCGCAATTAAGTACAACGGCGGTGTGCTGATGGCGGCGGACACGCTGCTGTCCTACGGGTCTCTCGCCAAGTGGCCCAACATCCCGCGCATCAAGCTCCTCGGCAGCTACTCCGCCGTGTGCGCCACAGGCAGCTACGCCGACTTCCAGATGATGGCCAAGCAGGTGGAGGACAACATTGAGCGCCAGAAGATGTACCACAACGTGGACGAGTTGAAGCCTAGTGAGGTGTTCAGCTACCTGCACCGCTCCATCTACCAGAAGCGCTGCGACTTCGAGCCGTGCCTGTGCCAGATGGTCTTCATTGGCGCCCGCGACAGTGAGACGTTTCTGGCGGCCGTGGACGACGTCGGCACGCGCTGGGAGGACGACTGCGTCGCGACCGGCTACGGCGCGTTCATCGCACTGCCGCTGCTGCGGCAGGCTCTGGAGAAGAACCCGGGTGGCTTGTCGCGGGTCCAGGCGGAGCAGATCCTCACTGACTGCCTGCGTGTGCTCTTCTACCGCGAGTGCCGCTCCATCAACAAGTTCCAGCTGGCTGACGCCGCCGGCGACGGCGTGCGCATCAGCGAGCCCTTCGACGTGGAGACGAACTGGGAGTACGAGGGCTTCTGCTTCGAGAAGACCGCCATCATCCGCTGATGACGTAGGACTGGCGGCGCTATCTCTCACCTGCCCACACACACATACATACATACGCTTCGCGTTTGTTTCTTTTCTGTATTGTGCATGCCTTGCTGTCTGTGTGTGTTTGTATGTGCAGTGGTGCTATCTTATCGGGTCCTCTCCCGTGTACCGCCTCCACGCTCGTCAACCATTGCCGTGTGGTGTTGAATATCTAAAGTCTGCGGTCTTGCGCAGCTCGATCTGATGTTTGTGGCAATTCAAGTGCACAAGAGAGCTATTTCATCGTCACCCTCGACATTCATGCTTCATTACCGCCTTTGGCCATCAGTGCCCTTCTCCGCGGTACTTTGTTGGTTCCCTCGACGCTGCCAGTGCAAATTTAGTCGGCCGTGTCACCCTTTCGTGAACGATGGAGGGGAGACCCTCCCTCTTCCTCCTCCTGATCGTGGGGAGACGCAGCGTTTGTTTCAGGGAGGGAGAGGAGGTAGCGGTCCCTGCTCCATGTATACTCACCCCTCCCCACCTGTGCATAGTACGCGATGACACAAACTGCTCTCTCCTCACACCCATTTCTTCTTCTCCCGCTTTCTCTACCGGCGCCTCCTCCACAACTCTTTCGCTCTTTGCTGAGCAACACGGATTACCGTGCAGGACTGTACAGTCATCGTTTTGTTATTGTTCTGCCGGGGCGTGCTGCTGACGTCAGCGGCGTTGGTAACAAGTTGTGTGTATGTATCTTTACTGCTTTCGGTAGCCTACCTGCGCATCATCATCCCCTCCTCTCCTCTTTCACTGCCTCCTTGCTCTTCTTTTCGGGACACCTTTTAGGCGGTGGCAGTACGTAAGCTCAACTACCACTCAGGGGGGGGGCTCGCGTGCCATCGGCTTCCTCTTCTTTTATTTCTTTTCCTTTTGGCGGCGTTGCTGCGGAGTAGAGACCTCGATTTCTATCTTCTTGTGAAGACGTGCGAACCAGCTACCTCACATGCAGTGACGCCCACACGTGCGTGTTGGCAACACCGCAAAACGAAATCTTCCCTTGACGCCATCTTTCCTCTTGTGCTATTTTTCTTTTTTATCCGTGCTGAAGACGTCGCTCGAACTACCGTTTGACACGCCGTCGTGTTTCTGTGTGTCCGTCTGCATGACTTTTGTGGTCGAGCGCCCTCTGTTTCTCGCTGGGGGAAGACGTCACCGTTTGGGGAGGGAGGTGCGACTCGCAAGGATTGGTAGTCCTTAGCCTCTAGCCTCTTGACTGCTTCCTGCTTCACGGCGCTCCTGCGCAGTACTCGTGCAGGACGCGCCAGTGCTGCCTGTCGAGCTACTAGTGTTGTGCATGTCAAAGCTCTGCCTCACCTCCGCCTCCCCCTCGAAACCTTTTCTTTCCATTGTTTTTGTTCTGTCTGTTGTTCTTGAGAAGCTGTCGCCGTCTGTCTCCCTTTTCCTGTTCCGTTCTATTTAGGAGTTACACGGACACACACACACACACACACACACATAACCCGACGTATATACTAACGGCTATCGAAACAGCAGCCATGTCGTCGGTCGACTCGGAGAAACTGGCGGCCTCCATCCGCGCACTAGCTTGCAGCCGCGACGAGCGCATCGCCTTTGTGACGGAGGGGGTGAAGCAAGCAAAAGAGTTGCAGGGCAAAAGCGTGCAGGAGTATGAAATGGTGGTGTCGTCGCTGCTTATGTGTCTGGAGAGCTTTGAGGTGGTGCACGGTACGTCGCTTGACGTGCTCTGCGAACTCACTGTCCTGGACATTCTGCTAAACCTAGACTTGTCCGTCATTCAGCTGTCGCAGTGCAACAGCTACTTGCGGCTTTGTCTCATGGCGGTGAATGAGATTCCTGTCGCTGTGGCAGCCGCAAAGACGTTTGCGCAGACGCTTAGCTACAGCATGACGACGGACTTTGTGCGCACTCAAATCGGAGAGACACTCGAGTGGATTTCGCTCCCCGATGCCAAGTCGAAGCCTCGCCGGATTTGTGGCATCTTGGTGCTCACGGAGGTTTCGTTGCGCATTCCAATGGTGATTCTGCCGCGCCTCTCCGAGGTGTTCGATAGGGTTTGGGACTGCTTGGCGGTGCATGATGAGGAGGTCCGCTCGCGCGCTCTGTGTCTCTTCACGCTATGCGCAAAGCTGCTGGTCAACCGTCCTGCCGCCATTCGTGCGGAAACCTGCGAGTCATTGATGTCACACCTGAAGAGTAACCTCGCCTCAAAATCAAAGGACAAACGCATTGCTGGCCTCCTTGCATTCGAGCCCATTGTCATCAACTCGATGGGCACCAGCAACCTACTTTACGAAGACCTCTCCATCCTTTTAGTCCCGTACATCATGAGGGGCGGCGCGAACGTCAACGCCGACACGCGCGAGCTCCTCTTCCGCTGCCTGGTTGTCCTCTGCCGCTTCAGTGTATCACAGTTTGTCGCGAGCCAACTCGCGGACAGTGTGCGCTTCGCGCTGGACTCCATCAACCGCAACATTCAGCGGAACACCGCCTTCGAGATGCTCTCTGAGATCATTCCGATTGTCGGCAAGGCAGAGTTTGCGCCCTTCGTCGACGACACGTGTGAAGCAATCAAGACTATTTTTGAGAAGTCCTCGAGCCCGTGCTGGAAGGCGCTGCAGTGTTTCTCCATCATTTGCAAAGAGTGCCGGCCATCCAAGATGGAAATGTACGTGGAGTCGTGCATCGAGAACGTGTTTGTGTGGGGACTTTCCGCGGAGCTGATTGAGTGCATGCGCGCCATCATTGAGTCGTCGAGCGTGCAGTACCGAGCAAAGCTGGAGGAGTCGCTGCTCGACATGATCTCCGTCACACTATGTGGTCTCCCATTTCGACAGCAGATTGACGCCCCGCGCGTGAATGAGAGCTCTACAGATGTGAGCGCCTCCGAGTATCAGATCTCCGTCGCCCTGAACGCCCTCAAGCAGTTTGGCTTCTCCAACTCGGAGCTCATGGGCGACTTCCTGCGCGTCTCGGTGCTGCCTTTTATCGACAACAACAGCGTCGCCGTGCGCAACGCAGCTGTCTACACGATTGTCAAGCTTCTCATCCCTCATGGCGAGAAAGGTGACCTCAGTATCGCACGTCGCATGTGCGTCAACACCGTCATCACGCGCATGCTGGTAGTGGGGTTGTCAGACCCCAATCCGGTGGTGCGTCAGACCATTCTGAGCGCCTTTACAGAGGACTTTTATCCATACCTTAGCGAGCAGCAGTATCTCTTTCGCTTCTACTCTGCCCTGGGCGACGAGTCTATCAACTGTCGCGTGGCGGCGACGGAGCAGCTCTGCCAGATGATCCGCTATGACCCGTCTCACATTCTGCCTGCGTTACGGGAGGAGATGGTCGTTATTCTACACTTCATTACGTCCACCTTTAATATGGACACCGTCCAAAACGGGTTCCGCCTCCTCGCGGCCATCGCCACGCGCGCGCCGCAACTGGTAGTGAACTTTACGGAAGGCATCTGTGAGGCTCTGGTGCCGTACTTTAGCACTCTCTCGTCCCGCTCCGGCATTCTCATGTCGTTCTTGCACTGCTGCACAGCCGTCGCGGCGGCGCTCCGAAAGTTCGGCAGCACCCCCTTCTCTTCCAAACGTGAAGTCGCTCTCGTGTGCGAGCTGTTGGAAACCTTGCCAGCGGACCGGTCGTATCACATCATCCGGCTGTCCTGTCTCCGCTTCCTATCAGCAACCCTGGCGCCGCTCATGGAAGGTGCCTCGCCGTACGTGCTGTATCCTCGGCTCTTTCAACAACTCAGCACGGTGCTGCATAGAACGGAGGAGAGCGTTGACATCCGCCTTGAAGCGCTTCGGTGCATTGGCGTGATCGGCGCGCTGGACTCGCACGTGTTCCAGTCCTTCAATGTCAACGAGAAGGAGAAGGCGTGTGGGAAGAGCGCGGTGGTGGTGGACAGGGTGACACACGTGAAGTGCTGCCGTATTGTGCTCAGCGCGGTGGCGGCGCTGCTTGACCCGGAGAGCAAGCGCTCTGCTGGCGCGCGCGAAGGGTTGCTTCGCACGGGTGTACAGACGATGCTGAACATCTTTGAGCATGTTCCGTGCTCCAAGACTGAAATTGGTCTCGTGATTGGTCCGCTGGCCCGCGTCATCCGGCAGCTGCCTGGCGGCCGCCTCTTTGCCACCGTGCTCTTCGAGTTCTGCAACATCATTCGCTACGCCGGCGCGGTGGTGCTCAACGACGTGAACGAGATTTACCGCGTATTTGACAATGTATGGGAGTTTCAGGTCAACTACCGGTTTCTGGCCGTGCGCATGCTTTCGTTTGTCGCCAACTTCGAAGCCGCCGGCAATCTGCACTACGGTCAGCAACACTCGCGCATCCTGCCGCAACTCTTCGACACGCTCAACCGTGCTGACCTGCGCCCCGACCTCAAGTACGCTGTACTGGAGTACATTGTGCACCATGTCGACTCCCTGCAGCCGTGCACGGAGGCGGTGGTGGATAACCTCCTCGGCGCAATACAGAACCCGGCGAATCCGCTTGACTTTGTGAACCACTGTGTGGTTACACTCAAGGAGATCTGCCTCAAGTTGTATGTCGATGAGCTCGTCGGCGCTATTGTTCGGTGTCTGCTGGCGTGCCTTTCCGTCGACCTTGCGCGCAAGACACGCGGGCGCGATAGTATTGATCTCTGCAACAACATCATGGGGGTCTTCTGCGTCCTGATCGAGGAGCTGCAGGATGCTTTTCTCAAGCACTCAACGTACATCATTCAGGCGCTGAAGAACTACCGCATCACAAACACCGAATTTGGCGTAATGAACAACCGCGTCGCCACGGGCCTCCGCTGTACACGCAGCCCAATGTCGATTCAGCAACAAAACGCGGAGGTTGCAGCGCTACTGAAGACGTGCGAATCCGTTGTCATGAAGAGCATGTCGCGCATGGGCGAGGTCTGGAGCTACGCGAACCTCAGCGACGAAAACATAAATGCCGCTGCCGCGGAGGAGCGCACCATGCCCATCAACGAGCAGCGTCTCATCAGTCCAATGAAGGTCGTTCCCCTCACGAAGGAGGAGTGGGTCAAATGGTCGGACCAGTTCGCCATCACGCTGCTGCAAGAGTCGCCGTTTCAGGTCTTCCGCTGCACGGCGGTGCCCATCGGCATCAACGCAGCCCCGCTGGTCGAGAAATCGGCGCAGTTTGTGCAAGACACACTCCAAATCGCCTTTCGCTCCATGTGGAATTACGCGAGCTCGGCGCTGCAAACTGCTATCACGGACTTTTTCCGGCAGTCCTTTCGCCAGGCAATGGTGTCGACCACTGTCCCGGCGGAGGTGGTGACGATGTTGCTTGGTATCGTAGAGTACATGGACCACGTTGGCGAGGCTTTGTTTATCTCGTACAATGACCTCTCCGAGTGCGCGTGGAACCGCGGAATGTTGGCCAAGGCGCTCTTCTGGCGCGAGGCCGCCTACCGCGACGACCCTGTCGGCACCGTCGAGTCACTCATCTCTCTTTACAGTGAGCTGCACATGGTGGACTCCTCCGTTGGAATCTTGAACATGACCAGCGAGGAGCAGCGACGCAGCCTGCTGCAGACAAGCCTGGTTAAGCTCGCGCGCTACACGGAGGCGCTCCAGCTGACGCAGCAGGAGCTGGAGCTGGAGGCTGCCCCGTTGGAGGCGAGCGGCTCGGAGAACTTATCCAAGGGCTGCGGGTACAAGAACGGCAGCCGCGGTTGGTCGCGCATGTTGCACTACGCGTCCAACAGCGACATCACCCCGTCCTCCTCAAAGGTGGAGGAGAGCTGTCGTGACCGCCGCGTGGAGGTAAACGCGCGACTGATGTTGTGCCTGAGCGAGCTTGGCGAGTACGACAAGGTGCTGGAGCAGTGGGGCAGCATGCTCCACAACTACAAGGACCGCGTGACAGATACAGACGAGATGCACGTGCTGTTTTTTGTCTCGCAGTACGCCGCAGACGCGTCGATCCGGCTGCAGTCGTGGGACACGCTGGAGCACGTCCTGGAGTGGTTGCCGCCCGACATGGTTCTCTACCACGTGTCGAAGGCGGCCCTGGAAGTGGTGCGCGGCAACTACGACGCCGCGCTCGTCTCCGTGACGAACGGGCGCAAGGTACTGCTGGAGGATCTGACAAGCCTGCTGCACGAGTCGTACGCGCGCGCCTACGAGGGGCTGGTAGTGGCGCAGCAGCTGACGGAGGTGGAGGAGGTCATCATCGCAAAGCAGACGCAAAAGGCGCTCAGCTCCGCCGCACACATACCGCACCTCTGCCACATCTGGGAGCAGCGCATTCGAATGATGCATGCGACAGTACCGACATGGAAGCAGGTGCTGGGAATCCGTGGCCTACTCATCTCGCCCCATGATGACGTGAAGACGCGCATCCAGTTCACCAAGCTCTGTCGGCAGGAGAAGGCGCGACAGCTAGAGAAGTTTACGCTGGCCGAGCTCCTCGGGTTCGCAAACCCGACCCTGGAGCAACTCACAAGCCGCAATGTGAACCCACGCGTGGTGATGCAGTATATCTCATACCTCTCCGACACCAACGCACTTGGCCCCGGCAGTCCCTTCGGAACCGAGAGCGACCTCATCAAGAAGATGATCGACGTGCACACCAAGGCGGAAAACTCGGCAGTGTTGGCGCGGGCGTACACGCGCCTCGGGAGCAAGGTCGATCTCATCGAGTCTGTGCAGTGCTTCAAGACGGCCACCATGTACGATCCACATTGGTTTCTGGCGTGGCGTAAGTGGGCGGAGGCGAATGCCCAGCTGCTCCAGACAGACAAGGGCGAAGAAACCTGCCGCAACGCTATCGAGGGCTTTATCCGAAGCATTCAGCTTGGAACGTCCGATTCGACGCTCATTCAAGACGTGCTCAAGCTGCTCACGCTCTGGTCGAACCACTGCGACTCTGATCACAACTTGAAGGAGCTGCGCGAGCGTGTCTTCGATGTACCGTCGCGCGTGTGGCACCTTGTGGTGCCACAACTGGTCGCCCGGCTCGACACCGGCTCTGACGACAGCTGCCGGCTTGTGGCGGATGTCCTGACCAACGTGGGCTACGACTACCCACACACGTTGGTGTACCCGCTGAACCTGTGCACTATGTCTGACTCAGAGCGCCGTAAGAGGTACTCCAATGAGGTGCTAGGAAAGCTGCAGGAGCGATATCCAGTGCTTGTGCTGCAGGGTCGACTCATGATTGACGAACTCATCCGCGTCTCGGCCCTCATCTATGAGCAGTGGTATGACAAGCTGGAGGCGGCGGCGACCGCCTTCTTTGGCCGCCGCAGCACCGATGAGATGATACGTACACTGCTGCCGATTCACGAGACGTTGCCACGGGTGCCAGAGACGGTGGTGGAAGCTGAATTTCTGTCCAAGTACAGCAAGCGTCTGACCGAGGCTCGGGACTGGCTGCGATCGTACGCGTCAACGCATTACACCGGCGACATTCAATCTGCATGGAAACTGTACCACAGCGTGTACTGCAAAATCGACAAGCAGATCAAATCCAGCGACACACTACAGCTGCAGTTCTGCAGTCCGAAGCTGTTTGAGGCGCGCAACCTCTCTATCGGGATCCCCGACGCGCGGCCAGTCCGCGAGGAGTCGGTAGCAAATGTGAACCGCTTTCACAAAGACATCATCGTCATTGCAAGTAAGCAGCGGCCGAAGCGGATCGGCATCATCACGGCGGAGGGCAGGCTGCAGAAGTTTCTGCTCAAAGGGCGCGAGGACCTCCGCCTGGACGAGCGCGTCATGCAACTCTTCTCGCTTGTCAACATCCTCATGCAATCCGACTCGAGGACAAGCAAGAACTTAGGCTTCCAGATCCAGCGCTACTCCGTCACGCCGCTCAAGGATAACGTCGGTATCATTGGCTGGGTCGACGGCTGCGACACGCTGCACGAGGTCGTCAAGCACTTTCGCGAACGCAAATCGATCCCGGTGGAACTGGAGATGCGCATGCTGGACCAGATCATCACCTTTGACAACTCCAAGGCGTACGACTATCTGACCATCATGTCAAAGGTAGAGGTGTTAGAGTTCCTCTCCGATCACACCTCCGGGCAGGACATTCGCAAGGCCATGTGGAACACGTCGCCGAACTGCGAGGTCTGGTACGATCGACGCCGCATGTACACAACGTCGTTGGCAAATATGAGCATCGTAGGCTACATCCTCGGCCTCGGCGATCGCCACCCAAACAACATCATGCTGCAGCGCGCGTCGGGATTGGTGGTGCACATCGACTTTGGTGACTGCTTTGAGGTGGCCATGACGCGCGACAAGTTTCCCGAAAAGGTGCCGTTCCGGCTGACACGCATGTTGCGCAGCGCGCTTGACGTGTCGGGCGTCGACGGGGCGTTTCGCGCCTGCTCGGAGACGGCGATGTGCGTGCTGCGCGAGGGCAGCCACAGTGTGCTGGCCCTCCTCGAGGCATTCATTCAAGACCCGCTTATTTCATGGCGCCTCATCAACAGACATGGGCAGGAGCCGGAGTCGTCGAACGATCACAAGACCATCGAAGAGCAGGTGAATATTGCCAACATGCGCAACGCCACGTCGGCAGCGGAGGCGGAGTCCATGTGTGACTCGTTTGGGCACCGCGATAACGGTTCCGTTAATGTCCCAAAGCACTTGTGTGGGGAGGAAATGGATGTGGTTCATCAAGGCGTGTTCATCGTCAAGCGCCTCAGCTCCAAGCTCAAAGGGCAGGACTTTATCTCGGCTGGTACGGAGCCCCTCGATCCACGCACGCAGGTAGGGCAGCTCATTGAAGAAGCCACAGACGTGACGAATGTGGCACAGTCCTGGTCGGGATGGTACCCGTTCTGGTAGACTAGCACCAGCAGTAATCTATCACTTCCACACCACCACTATCACCATTAGCGCTCAGGCCGGCAGACGCCACGTCGCATGCCTCACTGACATTCAATGGTCATCCTCTCGCTCCCCTGCCGCTGCGCGGGTGCTTCTCTCTTCTTCGTTGTACCGTGTCTCTGCGTTTGGGCTGATCCCATTGGCTCTCGCCCACCTTCGCGTGTGCGATCGCTGTGACTTCTCCTCCTCCCCTCCCCACCCATGACTGGTGTACCACGTCAAGCCCTGTTCTCGTTTTCGTTTTTTCTGCTTCACGTGCGCGACACAGGTGTCGCTTGTACTGTCCCCACTCGCCCGCGTCTGCAGAGAATGCGGGTGAGGATCCACAGGTGCAAATACAAGTGAGCATTGTGGAGGGGGTGCTGGGCAGTGTCCAGCTCATCGCTCGAGCGCATCTTGTACTCAACGTGCTCAGATGCGGTAGAGGTGGCGTGTATCTGCGTCCTTGCAGGATGGGCCTCACCCTCACGCGGAAACCGCATGCCACGTAAAACAACGACTGTGGTGCGGGCACTGCGTACTGGCGTGTCGCTCAGGGCCGCTGATGCTCTTCGTTCAATGCATCTTCATGCTTCTCCGCCCTCTTTGCGCGCGCGCCTGTCCCCTCCACTCACACCTCCCACCTCCTCGTCGTCGGACCAAACCGTTTTCTTCCCCTTCCGTCGACGTCGACACCTACGTCGAACATGACTCGCCTGCCAAACACCCCACTCCCAGCTCCCTCCTCTCTCTTGTTCACCGTAGAGGTACCGGCAGGTTGGTAGAAGGGAAACGGCCAGTCCGTTTTGCTGACATCTGCTGCCTCTCAGGCAACGGCTCTGCAGGCTTCTCTGTTAGACTACCCTGCCGCAGCGATAGCTTCGCGCAAAATCGACACTTCACGATGGCTGCGCTCGGGTCCGATGTGCAGGCCACCAGTGTCGAGCTGGTGTCTGTGATTGAGAAAATGAAGGAGCGCAAGACGTTGCTTGAAGAGCAAATCTCTGCCGAGGAGACTGAGTACGAGGGTGTGCTAGCCGAAGTGCGGGCTATGCAGGAGCGACTTGCCGCCCTGAAGGACAGTCTCGCGAAGAAGCAGGCGGTGCGAGCGGACTTGGAGCGAACCATATCGGAGACGTACTCGGCGTTCAAGAGTATCCTAGACGCCTCCAAGAAGCTACTCTCCACCGCCAAGGAAGAGTCATCGGCGCTCAAGGCGCAGATAAACTGACACCGAAAATGAGAAGGCACAAGAAGTGATGCGGCAAACAACCCCAAGATTGACGCGATCCGTTCAAGGGACGACACATACACATACACAAGTCGTACACTTGCGTCGTCCAACTGACAAAGCTAGCAGGAGCGACACAACCGCAGTGCCGTCGCCTCTGCCCTCTTCTGCAGAGCACCGCTGCGCTAAAGAAGAGCAGCCATATCCCTACTTCTCCCCCATGGCACCCAGCTCTCTGTGAGGACTGCGGTCTGTTGCATCTTGCAACACCGGTTCTGACCGCCATGCGTTGCTGCTGCTCCTCTTCTCAGGTCTCTCTCTATCATTTCCTCACTCTCCCCATGTCCCGCTGAGACACAGACGCGTACCACGAAAAAGTAGGAAAAAACAATAGAAACGACGGAGCCTCCGCAGCCGCGCGTTCACCACTCTTCCCCCTTCTCTTGAACACCTGTGTCTCTTCCCCTACACAGGCGCCCGGCACTACAAAGGACCGAGCACAAGCACGATCTCTGCAGACAAGATGGAGGCGCCGGCCGTGTACCCTCCGTGGGAGGAGGAGAGCGATGATGTCGCCAAGTTTGGCTACCGACAGCAGCGATTTCCGCAGGCGGGATATAGTCGCTTTCCAGTGGCTCAGCCCCAGCAGCGTCCCCCCCAGCAACCGCAGCCACAGCCACAGCCGCAGCAGGCAGCGCTCCCGCAGCAAGTCGCCCGTCTGGAGCCTAGCCAGTACCCTGATGTGGTGCGGGAAATGCTGATGCACATACAGAACTTGTATCACCAAGACACGCGCGAGCGAGCGATCTTGACCTTGTCCAAGAAGCGTGAAAAGTTCACATTGCTCGGTCCGACCCTGTGGTACAGCGTCGGTGTCATGGCGATCTTTTTGCAAGAAATCGTATCCATGTACCCCCTCCTCAACACACCCTCCTCGGCCCCGGTGAAGCCGATCATCAACCGCGTTAGCAGCGTCCTTACTCTGCTACAGGTCATCGCCCAGCACGACGCATCGCGGCGGCCGTTTATGGAGTCCAATATTTGCCTCTTCCTCTATCCGTTTCTGCGCGCCACCCCAGCAGAGCGGTCAGAGGTGCTGCGCCTGACGTCACTGGGCGTCATTGGTGCGCTAGTCAAGGCAGACGACCCGGCCATCATTTCCTACCTGCTCAACACAGAGATCTTCCCAATTTGTCTGAAGATCATGGAGCAGGCGATCGAGATTTCAAAGATCATCTCTACCTTCATCATCCAGAAGCTTCTCATGTCGGACCAAGGTCTGGTGTACGCCTGCCAGAACCCCAGCCGCTTCACCGCTGTCGCCGACGTCCTGCATCGCATGGTGGCGGAGAAAGGGCCGCAGAACGAGCACGTGTGCGGGCCGCGCCTCCTGAAGCACATCATCCGCTGCTACCTTCGCCTCTCTGAAAACGAGCGGGCTCGTGAGGCGCTGCCCAAGATTCTCCCAGAGGAGCTGCGCAACAATACTTTCCAAGAGTACCTGGACGACGACATCAACATGAGGAAGTGGCTCCTCCAGCTGCTCGTCAACATTGGAGATGAGGGTGCGCGCCGCATCAGCGAAACCGCAAAGCATGCCCAGTAGCAACGAAGCTTGCACGTCTCCTGCCCACATCGCCTCCCTTAATGATCTGTGTGCTGTGAGGGCTCCGGCTGCTCCTTCTTCGTTGTTTCTGTCGGTGTTGTCTTCCTCTGCGCCCACGCACTCACGCGCACGCTTTATTGTTGTTGTTCTCATTGCCTGCGTACGTGCGTCAGTGCCTCCGAGAGAGGTTTGCTGGTTTGGTGCGCCGATGTGTAGCTACATATTTACAACATGTGCCTCTCCCTCTCACCCACTTCCAAAGGAACCCTCTACGCCTTTCTTTGGGCAGTAAGTTGCCGCGACGACTCTCGACAAGATTTCCAGTGTGAGCTCCCATAGCGTTTGACCTCCTCCTTTTTTTGTGTCTCCCGTTTTGGTGTTGTGGTGTGCGTGTGTGTCTGTGTCTGTGTGTTGACGGGTGGGTGTTTGCCTCTCTTGGAATAATGCCCCGCTTCATAGATGTCTGCGTCCTGAGCAGATTGCGGTTTCGTGAGAGCGAATGTGCGCCTGAACGGCGTGGGCCGGCCCTTGTCGTCCTCTTTTGTAAGAACCAGAAGAATATATAGTGAGAGAGAGCATGCCTTTCTGGGCGTGGTGCTCTTCGCTGCACTAACACGGCTGGAACGCGATTCACACTAGGGGACGTGCCGTTGTGGGAGTCCACCCCTATACGCCGCGCCGCACTCCCGTCAGCTCCGCCCTTCGCACCGTCCTTCACCCTTTTTACGTCAACGATCGTTGGTGGCTCTCCTGAAGGAATCCCATCACCTCGCGTATGCCGTGAGATGCAAGTATGTGTGGGGGTACAGCGGCACAGCACATTCTTGGTGGTGACCTTGGTGATACTTAATCACCACTTACCCTGGTATGCGACATTTGTGCTCGGCTTCACGAATCCCTACCACGTTTTTCCTGACCACCCTTTGCTTTCTCTGTCTCTCTATCTCTTTCCCTTCCCTGAGATGGGTGCTGTGCTCTCTGCGCGCTGGATCACGGCGACAACCGCAGCACCACATAAGGTAGAGCGCTTGCTCGTTCACACCTATTCACGGGCCCTTTGGCGCTTCACAGGAATGGAATCCAAAGGCATCGAAACGGGTGGTTACAAGCCCTCCTTACGGGTTGACATCGGCTCAGCCGACAACGCCAAGGAGGATTCGGCAAACGTTACGGAAGGTAGCCCTCAAAAAGTAATTACCCCGCATGTATCCACAAACATCTTCGTGGCCGGCATTCCATCCACGTGGGACGATGACGCTCTGCGAGAACGCTACAAAGAGTTTGGCGAGATTGTATCGACAAAAGTAGTCAAGAACCGGCACTTTGGTTTTGTAATGTTTCGGAAAGCGGAGTCTGCGCACGCGGCAATCAACGCCACTCACCTGACGCAGCCAACTCCGAACTGTGGCACTGTCTTGCACGTTTCTATCGCCATGCACGACGAGGGACTCGATGACCAGCCAAACGACCGCCTTTTCATTCGCGGGCTGCCGCAATGGGCGACGAAGGAGCACCTTCGACAGATGTTCTCGCCGTACGGTGTCATTACGGAGTGCGCCGTTCTCATGAACCCTCTCGGGCAGTGCAAAGGGTCTGGCTTTGTTCAGTTTTCCTCACAGCAAGAGGCCACTGCCGCCATCAAGGCGCGGGACTCCATTAGCATGGATAATTGGCCCCACCAACTCGAGGTAAAGTACTCTGAGTCGGCCGATGTGCGGCAGATGCGGCAAGAGCGCAACCGCAATCGCCAGCGGCACTGGCTCCCGTCACCACAGTATCGTGGCGGCAACACCCCCAGCTCCCTCCCTTCGCCCTACCCGGGGTTTTCGCCGCCGCTCTCCCTCATTCCGTCTCCGCAGGCGTTTCCAGTGATGAGCGCGATGCCGTTTCCGATGGTGTACCCACCAACACCAGCCACCACGGGTGCCCCGACGCAGATCGTGTACCCCCAGCCGATCTACCAGACCATGCCGCCCTTCTACTCGGCATCTGCAGTGCCTATCCCAGCACCGATTCCGCTTCCTCAAAAAGGCGACCTGCACTTTAGCGGCCCGCCGTTGACAGAGGAGTTGCTGCGTCTCATGCTGCAGTCCTACGGCGAGGTGGAGGCCGTCAAAAAACTAGATAATGACACCGGGATCGCGGTGCGCCTACGTGACGTGACGAAGCACGCACTGGTGGTGCAACAGCTGAACGGCTCGCTCTTTCCCACTGGGCAGTTGTTGGCGGTCGGTATTTACGCGTAGCCCCCACTTGTTCGTGTTTTCTTGAGCAAGCACGAACAGTGAAGCACAGCATCGGAAGCGCCAGCGTGGACGCACTCGCGAGCGCAGCAAACAGATACACGTGGCGGGGGTGCTACGGGCCACACAAGGAACCATTTGTTGTGTGGAAACGGAAATGGTAAAGTGGAGCTTACCTTAAAAGGAAAATAGTGAACAGGCAGATGGTCCCTTCTCTACCAAAGTGCAATGGGTTGAGAGGGACAAATGAAGTCCCTGCTAACGTAACCGTCAGTGCCGGCAAGAAGGGGTCCGTCAGGCTTCTCTCGATGAATTCGCACGCGTGGGTGCGCGTCCGTGGGCTAATGAGTGGGTTGCAGAGTTCGCTTTGTCACGTGTGAGTAGAAAAATGAGCGATAGTAACGTCCGAGAATATGGCGTGCGTGCGCCTCTGATGCAGGATGCCGTCGTTGGCTGAGGCATTACCTCGGTGATCTCTTCTTTCGCCCTGTTTGTGTTTTTGTGCGCGTGGGCGTGTATGTGTATGTGAGTGCTCATTGTGTTGCTGCGGGGTTGCCTCGAACAACTTCCACGGCCTACATGCGTCAGGCTGCTACACACATTGCCAAACGCAGCGTTGCGGTGGACGCAGATTCGTAACCGGTATCTTCATACGGATAATTGCACGCATTTACACAGATGTTTTTGTTGGTTTGTTTGCTTTTGTTAAAGGAGCTCTGACCACTGCGTCCCACCGTAGGCAACGCCTCTTTGCCACTGCTACCATCGCAAATTTACCTCTAGTTGGTTGTCTCTCGTCCGGTTCCCTCTTAACTGGAGTGTTTCGCTCGTTCTTTTTTCGTTGTCTTCTTTTCGCTCTTCACCTTATTGTTAAGCAGTGTGCATATCTGTTTGTCTCTCCGCGAGTCGGCGCCTTTGTGGCGCACTATTGTAAGCGACTGAGGGGAGAGGAGGACCCCAACAAGAGTGTTTGGTCCCTCTGTTTTGTTTATTTTTTTTTCTCCTCTACCTTTGCTCCGAAATATATTTCAAAAAAAAAGAAAACGATCAACGGAATCTTGGCAGCGTCAGCCAACAAGGACGGTGTAGCACTCCAGAACACAACCTATCACTCCTCACAATGATAATGTTGCACTATCCAGTACGGGGAGCCGCATCGCCTCTCGCGCACGGGACAACTCCTTCACCTCTCCATGACCCCATCCTCTGTTGCGCGTGCTTCTCTTCTTCCTTCCTCGCCTCGAGCCATGACACAGAGGGTCTCGACAACAGCACTCGTGTTGCTCCGGTGAAGCGCGCGACCTTCCCTTGAGAAGGCCCGTTTTTCTGCAACCCATTTCGCCTCCTTCGGGCCGCCTGCGCCAGATCTATCCACTTGGTTTGTCTCTAACTCTCTCTTCACTCCCTTCCTCTGTGGTTGCCTCGATCATTCTCCGCGTCTCTACATTGAATCTCCTCCAACGGTGGCGAAGCAAGCGGAAGCGACGGATATCTCTGTTGTCTTCTTGCGCTGAACCATGGGGTCGCCCTTCTTGGGGTACTCGGATGAGGATTATGGGCTCGCCTCGGTGTGGGGTCGCCTGATCTTCCTCTCGTGCATTACAACGGGGATTCTTTACGTCTTATTCGGTCTCTTTGCGTGCCGCCGACTCATACTGAGGGATGCTCGGTGGCTCCTCATGGCGATCCTCTACTTTTCCATCGGTGTGTGTCACGCCTTCTTCACTCTGACACTACTATGCTTCGCCATTGCTTGCGTTCTTCACAGCTTTGAGAAACCAATGCAGAGCGGGGAAATGATCATGTACTCGGGTATCATGACCATCATCACCATGTACTTTGCTTGCGGACGCAAAACCATCCTTTACTCCCTTTGACCTCGCGTGGGCTACCATAACTCCACACGCGCGCGCACTACATTTGAGGGCTGCAGCGCTGCGTGGACACCTTGTGCCCTGCAGAGAAATGAGCCGCTACACAAAGTGTCAACCGACAGAAAAACAAATCGTTGTGATCACAGTGACCCCTCTCCCCTTCTCCTGTGCTGTTGGCGCCTCGCGCGTTGCTCGTCCACTTGCTGAGAAGCACCATAGATAGAAACATCTGCGAAGGGTCGTTAGAGAGAGAGCGATGAGGCCGTGTACTCGCAAGCATCTCTGCTCGGACACGCGACGCTTGCCTCTCTGTCCCCTATTCCTACATGCCCATGTGCTTAATCAACTGTCTCGCTTTTCCGTCGTCTCGTTCCTCTACCGTATCCTCTTTCCTACTTTTCACGGTGTTTTTTTTCTCTGGTGTGTGTGTGTGTGTCTGCGTCCTCCTCAAATGGTTCTCCGGCTGGGGTGTGGGGGTGAGGGCTACGGGCTTACACGACACACAGGAATTGCGCACTGCGCAGCCACTGCCTTCTCTCCTTTCTCTCCCTCTCGTTTTTCCATCTCATCAAAACCTCTCCTTCTCTAAATACGGTGTTTTTTTTCATTTGTGTATGTGTGTGTCGGCAGCGCATATCCCCAGCAGTGCGCTCAAGACTCCTCAAGCCTTTATTTCTTTTGTGTCTCCTGCTACACCCCAACGACCGCGTAAGCTCCACATTCGTCGGACCAGGCTACTTAAGCGCATCATACATTGTGGTGTCTCTCTCTCCACATCTGTTCCTTTCTTTTTTGCACCTGCTCCCCGCTCATAGCACAGACATCTACGCGCAGCTCTATATTGTTTTTTTTTTTCATTTTCTTTCTTTTTTCCCCTCTCTATCTATGCCTTCATGAGAGTATCTTATTATTTTTTCGCCAAATCCCTTACTCCTCTCTACGCAGCCCTCCAGCGGCGACTCAGGGCAAGAGGATGTCGCTTGCTATCGCAACATACCAGTTCCTGGACGCCGATCAGCACATCTATTTCTGCTCGCAATCACCAGACTCGAAGTTTCTCGCGTGTGCCCTTGGTAACGGGGTGGTGTGTCTTGTGAATGCTATTACGTTCAGTACCGTGGCGCGTGGGGCTCCCGGGAAGGACTTTCTCGAGGCTCCCGCTACCTGCATTCGATGGGCGCCCGAGGAGTGCGACAGCGCTTGGCAATTCGTCAGCAGCAGCTGCGCGGGTGGTGTCATGCTGTGGCTCTGGGATCGAGACTCGGTCTCTCTTCGACGTGGAGCCGCCGTGTGCGAGAAACACAATGAGGTGATGGTGGTGGATGTTTCGCCGAGCGGAAAGCAAGTGTTGACGGCGGGCAGCGATCGCATCGTGCGCCTGTACGACTCAAAGCTAACCCTGCTTGCACAGCTGGCAGAGGGGGTAAACCCTGATGGCACATCACGTCCGGCACACACAAACCGCATCTTCTCTGTCCGCTTCTTGAGCGAGCTGGCGGCCGTCAGTGCAGGCTGGGACAGTCCGATTCAGCTGTGGGACCTGCGTTTGTGTCGCTTGACCAGACAGGTGGTCGGGATGCAGGGGGTGTCGGATTGCTTAGAACCTGTCCCAAGCACACCGCTCGTTCTGGTGGCGTCCCCGAAGTCTGCGAACACGTTGCAAATTTTCGACGCTGTCACTGGAAGAGTGCTGGAGGAGGAGTCGAGCAGGGTGTGCTCTCAGCTGAACCTGACAGAGCGTGTGTTAGTATGCCGCATCGAGGCCGAAACAGGTAATGCCTGGTGTCTCACGGTTTCGCCGCCCTCGGTGATTGTTGTCTCCGTGTCTTCCGGCCGCATCGTGGCGCGCGCGGAGCTCGCTCACACTCCACTCAACATGACCATGAAGGATGCCAGTGTGGTGGTGGGGTGCAAGAATGGTGTTCTGCTGCAGGTGTCACTTAGTATGTAAACAAGACTCACTCAACACTAATAGGTAAGAGGTGTTTCCTCTCTATCTGGATCTCTCCCTTTCCCTTCTTTTCCCATGGTCGTCTAACGCTGCGCCTCTTTCGAGAATCCCTCGCGGAGACGGTTTTGTCTGCTGGACTCTGTCTGCATGTATCATATTACGGTGAGGCAGTACGCACAGACAGACACGCACTTTTTTTGGTCTTCGTCAGGGTCCCCCTTTCCACCCACGAACAAGTTACCGGATAGACGCATAAACAGCCACAGCGCCCCTGCGCTTGCAGGAGTACGGCGAAAGGCTGGACGTCTGGAGCGTACCATCTGCCGTTGAATCGAGGCCGTCCGGGTCGTTGGAGGACGGGGCGGTCCAGGTGCACACCGGATGAGCCCAAGGAGGCAGTAGGTTGGTCTCAGGTCAGGGCCCTCGGACGTCCCCCTACCCCTCCGCACGCCTTGTCTGCATTCCATGCGTCTTCCTCACTCGCCTCAAGGCGTGGCACTACATAATGTGGTGGGGAGACTCTTCCAGGTTCGAGTTTGGAGGACTCGATGGGGCCACTTCGGGGTTCTTCCCTCCTGCTTGCGGCATCGGTGCCTCCTGCGCCCCGTTTGTTCGGAGAGAGGACTATACCGCATGTCTTGCACACGTGCAATGTTGGGCTGATCGGTGGGAATCTCGTCGCGCCTCGTTCGCCCATCACTCCTGCTCTTCTCTCCTCTGCATCCTTTCTTTCGAATGCAATACACCATGCCCGCTGTGATTAAGAGCACGTGCGCACACAGCGCTCACGCTGATGGCGTATTGCGGCTTGTTTTTTCATGGCGCCACTGCTGTCTGAGGAGGAGGGGGCATGCCTGGAAGGCTTTGTCGCATGTGCAACGACAAGTTGGACCCTGCCGTGAGTCCCTGGCAGCATGGGCACTGTTCCCCTCTCATGAATCGGCCACACCCTTGACAGGGGTCGGTGTGTGACGGGCTGAAAGGGCCCGCGGAGAAACACGTGCTGGCGCACAACGAACTGAGATCCTCTTATCCTTGTCCAACCGTCAACATGTTTTTTAGTGTGCTAGCACAACCATGAACATGGGCTCACGACTCCCCGTAACGGCGCCAGCCCAGCTCTGTCCGCCTACACCACGTGTCGGAAACCGTACCGGGAGGCAGGCTCTCGGCTTCCCGACATAGTGGGTACCCCGTGCTGGAGATGGACCCCCCCTTTTGATGCAGCCGGCACCATAAGGGAAGCGCCACACTCAATGAACACACAAAAAAGGCCCTCTTTTCTTTTCCCACGCCTCTCACGACCACGGCGTTAGGCAGTGCGCAGTGCGACCGGGGAGTGCCAATCAACAGTATAGCGACAGTCTGTGGCCCGGTTGCATGGAAGGACGCAGCGAACGCGCCTGCTCCTTTCACAACCAATGCTGCATGACTGTGTCACAGAGCAGCGAGTCCAGTGCTCATGCCAAATTCACGTCATCCTGTGCGACTTCTCTGTCGATCCCTCTTCACTCTCTTCCCTCTGCCACTACACCTTCATCGGCCTTTCTTCTCCAAAACGTTGCCTCTTCCTCCTCCTTCATCCACGTCCTCATGTCCTCCTACATCAAAAACCGAACTTTGAATTCACACGAGCAGAGAGCAGCGATTCTGTTTTTTTGATGTCCGTGGGCGCTGACTACTTGAGCGCCTTGCTCGACTACAATGGACGCCTGCAAGAGCGCATCCTGCGCCGCATCCTCATCATTGAGTACGAAACGGACAGCCTTCTGGCGCTACGATGCGCCCTGGTACCTCTGCAGATCCCGGGTCGCAAACGAAAACGACACAGTGAACCTGTCGTCGCTCAGGAGACGTGTTGGAGCGTGGATGCCGACACGGCTCGCCATCACTGGAGCACAGAACTTTGCGAAGCACTGAACGATGAGGCGGCGAAGGTGAACTGCATTGCTTCGCTCTGTCCGCACG
Source organism: Leishmania mexicana MHOM/GT/2001/U1103 (assembly GCF_000234665.1). Taxonomy (NCBI): domain Eukaryota; phylum Euglenozoa; class Kinetoplastea; order Trypanosomatida; family Trypanosomatidae; genus Leishmania; species Leishmania mexicana. The sequence continues at coordinate 1,638,789 of NC_018337.1, forward strand.
CAAAAGAGCGCTGGTATGCAGTCGCCGAGGCACTTCGCCGCGCCGGACACCCGTCCTTCACCCCGTACGAGCTGGCTACCAAGTACAAGGAGATGCACAGCGATGCAAGACCCTTTTCGCCCAGTGAGGCTCGCTTCGTGTGCCAGTATGTCCAAGAAAACGGACGCGACTGGGTGGGACTGTGCCAAGCACTGCGTCAGCGTCTGGGACACGTGCGCTTACCTTTTCAAGTAGCCCAGCAATACCGCCAGAGGTTGCGGTGCGCTTTTGTCGAGAATCGCCTCACATCATCTCAGCTCCTCACCCTGTTAGCGGACCTGCCCCCTTCTCCGCAACGTCGCGACTTTGCCGCGCTCTCGGTTGAGGCGCAGCGGTTCACCTCGCACAAGACACTCCAGATAAGCCCGCTTTACTTGAAGAGAGAGCTTGAGCCCCTCGATTTTGCTGCCCGGGTGCCGGCGTGCCACCAGCTCTACTGGAAAGTCGTGAACCTTCTGTGCAACTTCTCCCTCTCGCACCCCAACCGGCTTGATGCGCTTCAGCACAAGATGCCGTTCTGCTACCAGCAGCTTTCCCTAGCCGACCTCGCACGCTCCCTCCAATGCGAGGCGGTGGAGCTGCAGGAGAGAGTCGTCCACGCACTCCTGCGTCTCAGTCGTTCACCAGAGGCACTCAATTATGAGGAATGCTCCAAGAAGCTCTTCGGGACGGCGTGCGGTGCACGGCTGATCTACCTAATCTCCGAGAAGTTGCACGGAAAAGACACCTGAGCTGTCTCGTCACATTTCACCCTTTTTGTCGTCTGTTGCATCGACCTGTGGTCGTGTTGGAGAGCAAACGGCGCTGCTTCGTGGATCTCTGTTGCATAACTCTCATTGTCTTGTCCTAGCACCCCCTCCTCCAGCGGCAACTTCGATGGGGGCCTGCTGTGATGTGCCCTTCCGGGCACACGAAAGAGCGGCAACCCGTGGACACGCTGCACAAAGTCAAAAGAACAAAAAGAGAGAAAATACCAACAAGGTTACCACCGAAAAGAACCCGAAGAGAACGACATCTTTGGCGGCATTTACCGTCGGGGCGCTACACAGGTGCTGCGCATGACACCCACAAACACCATTCATTGTGCGGACTTGGCCACTTCTCAATCATTCGTCATCTTCTTCAACCTTATCCGTGCCTTTGTTTTTTCTTGGTGCTCTTCGTGAACTTGGAAAGCACCCACGAGTCGCGTGTTTTGATTGTATGTGTGTGTATTCGTCCCCTCCCTCCTCCCTTCTGCCTCTCTTCGTCTGCCTCTCTTACACTCCGTTCGTATATCTCTCGCTGCTGTGCAGCACGGCCCTATTCTCACTGGGCTCCCGTCTCACTGTCGGTGCACGTGTTTCGCTTGTCTTTTCACCGCCTCCTCTTCCCTCCTTTCTCTCCTGTAAATAATGGAGGGCATATCAGAGGAGCAGCGCCAACGTGAAGAGGCCGAAATTCGTGAGCGCGACCGTAAGCGGCAGCAAGAGAAGGAGGACTACGAGCGCCGCCTGGCGGAGGAAAAGGCCGAGGAGGAGCGCAAACGTCGCGAGGAGGAGCAGCTGCGCGTGGAGGAGAAAAAGCGCAAAAAACGGCAGGAGGAGGAGTGGAAGCGTCTCGGCTCACATGTCATTCAGGACCTGCCGCCGGTGCCACCGCCGGTGGCGGAGGAGGGAGCGCTAGAGATGTGGTACCTCGACGACGAGACGTCTCAGCCTTCGCTGAGCACCGCCAGCCTCAAGCCTGGGCGAAAGGTTGGCGCTCCTGCGGTTACCATGAAGGCGTTGCGTGAGTTGGGTGTGGTTCTTTTCCGCGTCAGCATGAGCGACTTTTTCGTGGTAAAGCAGATCATAAAAGAACGAGAATACAAACACACCGACGAGGTCAAGATCTCGCAAACCGCCAAGGACGACAGCTTTCTCGAGCGGTGGTATGAGGAACACTACACCGAGGACGAGCAGCTTCGCGTCGTCATGGACGGCTCCTTCTACCTGGATATCCGATCGAAGCAAGACGAGTGGATCCGGGTGCACCTGAAAGCAGGTGATCTTGTCGTGCTACCTGCCGGCATGTATCACCGCGCCACCCTCGACGAAGACGATTACGTGGCCCTCTTTCGCGGCTTCCAAGACGCACCCCGTTTTGTACCTGTCAAGCGGTCCGACAGCCGGGCAGACTCCAACCGGGTGCGGCTGGCCTATTTGATGAGCTTGAAGAAGGGCGACGTCGCCACGCAAAACGGATTTCTGTGATGGCGTGCATTAGTTTGTGTGTCGCATTTGTTTTCCTGTGTTCACGTGTTTGATGTAACGTTGAGCGGCATTTCTTCCGCATCTCCCTCTTGCTCCTTTTCCCGTGCTGCTCGGTGGCGTTGGCGATGGCGCTGTGGACGACGACGGTGAAAACAGGAACGACGTGCTGAGCGCCTTTTACATTTCATTCATGTACAAACACTACGAACTGCAAGTCGCCTAGCACACCTGTTGTTGCGTCTTATTTCCCTTTTTGAATTCTTATGTAGCGTGCTACGCCGCCTCTGACTTCGTGGCGGCATTCAGGCACCCCACCCTCCCCTCAAAAAATGCGATTTTGGCGGTATATTGATGGACAACACCGAACACTGTGCGCTCACTCACAGAACTGAGTTCCCCAGTGGGTGGTCCCTTTGTCCGTCCTCGCACGCCCGCTTCCCTTTGTTCTCCGCATACTCTTCTGCTACGCGCTCGCCTCCTACGCGGAGTGTTCCGTGTGAGTCACCACTATTGGAGCGGCCCGCTACCAAGACCTCACGAGTTCTGCTCACCATGAATTCCATGTGTCTTCCCTCGCTCATCTGGCACGATTCCACACGGCATTGTGCTTTTCCTCCTTCCACCCAACGAAACTATCCCATCCCCTCCTCCCTTGGCTCTGGCCATCGTGGGTGTGTACGTGTCTCTTCCTGTATGCGCATCGTTCGCCCGTCAGATGGATGCCATGTACACGCGTGATGTCAGTGACCGTATTAGCGGCATCTCCGCAGCGGACCTTGCGCAACGTTTGGTCGAGGTTTCGTCGAGGAGCAATGCACAGGATAGTGCCTTTACGAAGAACTTTTTCCAGCGGCCCCTACCGCCATGTGTGAGTGCGCTGCTGTGGGATGCGAGGTTCGCCGGGGCAGGCCCGCCGCGGACGGCACTGTTGCGCGGTGATGTGGTGGACATTACGTCGTCTGTGTCGGATGGGTCGCTCTCATGCGTCGCTCTTTCAGACGATGTGCGACTCCGCTTTGCCCGCTCGCGGCGCAGGCGCCTGACAGGGATCCTCTCCTCAACAGCGGCGTCCTTGCCGCTCCGAATGAACCGCGTCGACGTGACACACTTCTACTGGATGGACGAGTGCGCATCGGGAGTGTCGTACGCCGACGAGCCGGTGCTGTCGAGGGTGCTGCAAAAACGTATTGTGCAATGGGCTGTAGGCACCTTCGCACGGAATCCAATGCTGCGCAATATATCCCTGCAAGCCCTTGAAGCCGTTTTTCCCGCGTTGCTCGCTTTTTCACCGCGCGAACGCGAGGAGCTTCTTAAGCAAGCCGCCGAGTTCCTCGGCCAAGGGACACTTATTTGGTACGGCGGGGCGATAATCAAGCAGTTCCAGGAAAGCGCCGCCTCCCTCTCTCTTTCCCTACTTACGTCCAGCGAGGAACGCTGCTCCGCGGCGCTTCTGTTTGCGCTGGCAACGGCGCAGGAAGTTATGGGCGCTCGACGTGCTGACGCGGCCCAGGCACTTCGCTTTCTCCTCGAGGTGTACGGGGTGAGCAGCGTGGCGTTGTCGCAAGCGCTGACGACCGCAACGCTGCTCGTGTCCCGTGCAACAGTGCCGCTCTGCACCCGCCGCTGCTTGGGAGCAGCGTCACGTCCGCACAATCTACTCCAGCCTTACCTTTTTCCACTATCCTGCGCAGATGTGGAGACGCTGCCGTGGATTCTACATAGCACGCACACCTCCTCCCTCGAGCAACACGAAGAGCTCGTACGCTGTGCGCGGGAAGCCGCAGCTGCGGTGCTCGCCACGGCAGCGCCGTTCACTGCCACCGCTGCTCAGAGGCGCCATGCCCACGAGGACGACGTCAACGCATTCTTCTCCACCAATCACACGCTCCAAATACGCCGCGACACACTTGTTTCCCATTGCGGTAGCGACGTGCCCTCTTCGTTACCCGAACTCACGGCGGCCGACAGCGGCGCCGTAGCGCGTTCACGCCTGCTAGAGGCGGCGCCCAAGTGGTGGGAGCGGGAGGCGAACGGGCACAACAGCAACGTGGTACGTGACGAGACAGAGCTGAAGATCAATGTAAAGGCCGCCGCTGCGGCGTTACGCGAGCCCCACGGCGGTGACCATGCGCTGCTCGCCGTCATCCACCGCACGCGCAAACGTCAGCGCAACCGCGAGCAGCTCACGGCGCAGACGGTGGAAGCGGCGCTGGAGGGTGCATCGATTCGGTTGAAGCGTCGCGCCTTCTTACAGCTCGTGGACATTTTGGCGCTCAACTCGCACGGCGAGGACCGCGACGAGAAGGCGCGCCAGTACCTCGAGCAGCACCACGTAGCCGACGCGCAGATCCACGACTTCACCACGCTTTTGTCGTCCACCCGCAAGACGTGAGATGCACACGGGGCTTCTTGCACGCACTCACGCAACTTGCGTCTGCTAGCACCGGTTGCTGCAAGTCAGTCACACAAGGAGGATTCGCTTTTCTTTGTCGCTGAAGGTGCCCATTGTGTCTGCCCAACAGTGTGAGCTGGGCCCTGCTCCGCATCGCCTGCCGCAGAGGTGTGTTTGTGTGTGTGTTGGTGGGTGGGTGGGTGGGGGCTTCTCCACTCCTCCCCACAAAGAGGACGACTGCTGGGCGCTGAGATGCCACGCACTGTGGCGCTCTCCACCCTTTCCCTCTCCCTACCTCCTCTCGTCATGAGGGAAAGGCAAGCAAGTGAAACAAAAATGGTGGCAATAAGAGATGGCCGTCGAGCACCTAGTAACACCCTCTCTCAGACTGTGAGGCGGCGCTGTCGTTTCGATCTTTGGCACTGCCGCCCATCGCCACGCATCAATTCTGACGGCAACCTCGCGTTTCGTCACCTCCTCTCTCCTGTGCCTCTCGGATGGCGATCATGTGTTCTTTGGCGCGTCACTTCACTGTTCATTTTGCTTCGTGATTCCCCTTCCCTTTGTTCTGTTGCCCAGCCTCCGTGTTCCAGAGTCCCTCTCTGAGTGACCAGCACAAACGCAACCAAAGCATCCAGAGCTTCTCCTCCCAACCCTTTCTCCTGTGTGTCCTGTGCGACTCTTCGTATCGTTTACCTTTACCTGCCGGCATTTTCTGCTTCTTTTTTCTCCAGGTGCCACCACCAGCACAAGCTCGTTCTCTGTCCCCCCCCCCTCTTCACACACGTACACGCCCTCTTCTCCTCACCGTCACCATGAGCACTTCAGCGAACGACGCTAATGCCATTCGGGAGCTGGCGGAGAAGCCCGCCGACACCGCCGCGCGCTACTGTGGTGAAGCTTGCAACCTGGACTACGATACGAACGACTCCGAGAGCGGCAACCTGGACGAAGTGTTGTTCTTTGCAGAGCCGCTGAAGGAGGCGCAGATTCTTCTGCCAAACGGAAAGGCGAACCCGAATTCGCCAAAAACGTCAATGCAGACCTTCCTGCAGACCGTGCCGCACCTCTTCACTCTCACGCTTGAGGAGATATCCAGCCTCGACGTCATGGTGCGCGAGTATAGTCAGATGGATGTCATTATCGAGGAAGGGGCGTATCTGGAGCACATCTACGTGCTCGCCTCTGGCACGGTTGAGGTGATGAACTCCAAGAAGGGCCTGAAGCGTGCGTTTGGTCACCGGCGGATCGGCAGCATGGTCGCGCCCAGCGTGTTCGGGATCGACGACGCCATCCTCGAGAACGCCGTCGAGTTCACCTACCACGCCAGCTCCAACACGATGCTGCTGCTCATCCCGCGCAAGCAGTTCATGGACCTGTTTGCGCGCTCCCCTATCTTTGCAAACAACATCTCCAGCCAAATCCTTCGAACGTTGCCCTCCTTCTCGGTGTTTCAGGAATTTTGCCGCGCTGTGTTTGGCATCTCCTCCTCCTCGGCGTCCGACGCACAAGGCAAGAGTAGCGGCTACTCCTTGTCGCTGCCTATCCTCATCCGCCTTTTCCGATCCAGCGGCACCCTTCTGCACGAGCACGCCAACAGGAAGGAGGTGGACTACGAGGCACTGCGGTACTGCACCCGCCGCCTGCCCGTGAACATCACCGTTACCTACATCATCATCCTTACCCAAGGGATTCCCGACTACCTCTCGGACGAGTTCCTCGCCGACGCCGCCAACTCGCAGCCCGGTGCCACGCCGTTTATCGCTGCCGTCGATACCGGGAAACGACGCCGCTGCGCGTGGACGTTTGGTGGCGGGGGACAGACCCTTGTCCTCATGCGTGACGGCTTCACGGACACGATCGACTTTGTGTCCAGCTTTTGCATTTTCTGCATTGAGGCGAAGAAGTTGCGCGCGCGGCTGCAGCAGCTGGTGTCGCCATCGGCGGCCGAAGTGCTGCGAAATGCCCTTGTGCCGGCCGAGAACCACTTCAGTGCCCACTCGCGCATGGAAGAGGTTCTCGCGTCGCTACCCTTCTCGGAAGATGAGTTACAGGGTCTCGAGAATGTGTGGGGCGAGGAGACGCTGCAGCAGTTGTACAACATTGTGGTGCACAGGGAGGAGTACGTGGTGAAGGTCGAGAACGTGAGCAGCAAGGTATTCAGTGAGAACCCGTACGCGAACTGGGCCCTCACCATCCTTCGCCGCATCAAGAGTGTGCTCTGCGTTTCTGAGCTGGAGCCACTGCCGGAGGACATTGTCGTCGACGTCCTCTTCCTTCCAAATCGGACGCTGAAGAACCTCTTCTGCTGCATGTCGGCGGACATCAAGGCGCTTATCGAGAACATCTCGGAGGAGTCCGGGATCGGAAAGGGCGAACGTGCCGGCAACTGGAAGAACGTGAATGACCGCTACTACTACCTCTTGACAGGCTTGCTGGAACGGAATGCGATGGTTCGCGATGCGTACCGGTCGCGGCTGCAGTCGAACGGGTTCACGCTCATGGAGGACGGGCACGCTTCGGCGCTGATTGTCGACCTGATCGACGTCAGCAACATATCCCCCGACGAGACGGACCCGGTTTTGCGTGTGAGCGCCGCGCGGGCAAGCAAGAAGAGCAGGGAGGGAAAGCGGCACTTTATCATCAACGTGGACAAGACGTTTGGGGCCCAAATCGAGGCAATCTTGCGATCTCTTCTGCTCACATTTGGCAGCCGCATCCGGAGTGTGAACCTCAGCGGCAAGGTTGCCGGTCTCACCGGCAACCGTGGCGACGTGGTGCTTCCGCAAAAGCTCATCTTCTCCAAGCAAAGCTTCGGCGAAGACTCCACGGATGAGATTCGCTTGTGCAACCGCACGAGCTCCCGCTGCGAGGACATCACACCGCTTCTCGACAAGTGGTGCTCGGCACAGGTGCACCACGGGACCTGCATCACGCTCCCTGGTTTCATGCTTCAGAGTCAGCCGGTACTTAAGTTCTACAAAACGGTGCACGGCTGCACTGCCATTGATATGCAGAGCAGCTACGTCGCACGTCAGCTGGAGGAGTGTCGCCGCAACGGGGTGCTCCGCGAGACCATTCCCAGTCGCTACCTCTTCTACTGCGACGACATGCCCCTCGGCAATGAGAACGGCTCGGTGCTCAAACCACAGAAAAGGGAGATCATCTCCGCCGTCTACGCCACTGCGCGCGCGCTCCTGTGCAAGATTCTCGAGTCTTGATCGGCGGCGGCGCGTCCTCCGGCTTCGGCCATGCATGGAGGTGGTGGGGAGATGATCGTTTGCTTGCTTGTTTCTTGGAACGCTCCCCACAGGAATGAAAGGAGGAGGAATGTACGATCGCGCAAAAGATAAAAAAAACTCATGTGTGGTCGGAGCCCGCGTACGTTGTGCGGCTACTCCTCCTCAAGAAACGATTTCATCACCATTTCTCTTTAGCCCATCTTCGTCCGTTCATTTCCCATCTGGGGGTGCCGAGTAATTGCGACCGTCTGATTTCGTGCACCACCCCGCCTCCTGCATCCTTCGCTATGGCAGGTGTCTCTTGAGGGGCAGAACGTCAAGGAGATATCTAAGTCCACCAACCCGCGGGTAGTACTACCGTGAGCTCGAATGGCGGTATCGCAGATTCGCCTTCTCATCCACGACGGTGGGAAAATTGTCAGCCAGGCGGCGTTGGTAAGCTGCCTTTGAATGCAGCACTCCGATCGGTTGACAGCACTTTCTCGCCCCCCTTTCATGATTCTTCCCGCATCGTCTTTTGCGTGGGTTCCTCTCATAAAGTTTTCCTCGGTGATTGGTCGCTGGGGCGGTTTTCCACGTTTGATTGCTCCCTAACACCCACTTTTTCTTTTTTTTTTGCACGGGGGCCGCTCTGGAACCGGGAACCGCTCCTCGCCACCACGACTCCCACCTGTCAACAGGAACAATGGCTGCGTACGCCGCATTTATCACCTCCTTTCATAGTGAGCGACGTAGTCCGTTGACGGCAGTTGCCGCAAGAAACCCGGGACCCTCCATTCCTTCACAGATTCACCCATTCCTCTTAAGACATCCACCAGGCATCTTCCAATATGACGCGTCCCTTTCCCCCAACTTGGGTATACACGGCCCGTTCCTCAGTCACAGGTGTTCAGACCGTAGCTCGCTTTCCCCGTTGCGCTTTGTCGGAGCAGGTGGTGCGACAACCAAGATGCGCCATCCTTTTGCGATTACAACCCTGCGCCATTCTTGCGCCACCCGATGCTCTTTTAGAGGTCGGCAGCTTTCATCTCAAACTATTCCTGTTGAGTCTTTTCCGACGCTCAGTGCGTACCTCCTTTGGGGGGGGGTATATGCTTTCGGCTAACCTGTCTCTTGGGCAAACTGGGAAGCGGCTTGCATGCGCCCAAACTCGTCGAGAGGTTCTGGATTGGCCTTTTTTTTCGCGGCGGTCACCTTTCGCTGGGGACCATTTTTTTCTTTTCTTTGATCACTACATCGTGCTTTTCCTGCTCGAAAACTCGCCGCGCGAGCTCACAGTAAATGCGTAAGCACAAGCCATCTCTTCTCCTTTTTAGCCTCCGGCGTGCATCCTCACTTCCCCTCCTTTGGCAGGGATTTATTCTTTCTGTTGCGTGTGCTTCTCTTTGTTCACGCGACACGTGTATTCCGTGGGAAGGGCCTTCGACGCACTTACATAGGTGCACGTGACAGTGTTCTGATGTGTTTTGTTGTGGTTTTGTGAACCAACGCCAGGCAACGGCACAGAGGGATGTATATTCGGTTATCATGCAGCTGCTTGCGCGCATCTCTTCGACGCATTTCGGAATCCGGCAACTTTTCCTCTGCGCTCCTCGCCTTTTGCGGCTTTTTCTTTGTCCCCTCGCATGTCGTTTACTCCTTTGGTTTTGGCGAGTGGCACGTACGCTGTCACCGTCTACAGAGCAGCCGCAACTGATGCAACTGGGGGCGCCCGGTGGAGTGCTGCGTATCCTCATGCAGGCATCGACCTGTCCAGCCGCCACTGCAGGTCGTGTGCTGCAGAAGTGAGTGCCGCCACCGCAGGAGCCGTTTTCATTTCAGGTGCACTGTCAGCCAATTATGCACTCGACGGCGGCAACTGTGGGTGCACACGCTGCGCTTCACATGCCGCTGGTAATCTCTTTTTCTGACTGCCTGTAGTCCACCTGGAAACTATCCACCGGCCCGCGCAGAGCAGGGGTTGCAAGGGGGCGCCTGTGCTGCTCCCCGCATCGGTCTTACCAGCACCGTTGCAGTGGCCTTGCCTCTCCCGCACACTCAGTGAGTCTTGGGTGATGCCAGCAAGGGCCTGCCTCCGTCTTGCCTTGAACGCGTGGCGTGACTAAAGAGTTGCAAGCACCGGCTGCACATCTCTCTCGCTCCTGTGGTCGCCATCGACTTGTTGAGCTCTAGCGTGTTCCCTGACGTAGGGCAGTCTGTGCACACCAGACTGCGATGGATTGCTCTGACGGCTACTTGGAACACAAACGGCTGCTGCACTGATGTTGCGCAGCACAGCTTCCTTGTGGAGGCGCGTTGCCCTCGGCCGACGCTGAAAGGCGAAGACCATGACGTGTGTGCACCGCAGCTGCGAAGCAAAGGGTGTGCAGTTTGGGGTGCGGCTGAACTCGGGGCAGCGATAGGAAAGTTGCACACGTTGTCTGCAGCGTTGCCGTGAAGAAGACTGCGACCTGCAAAGACACAGAAGAGGAAACAGAAATTCGCTGGGATGCTCGTCTCTACCCGCCACGCTGTGGTTAGAATGTGCGTCTGTGTGCCGGTGTGCTTGTGCGCCTTGCCTCTGTGACGTGGTGGGGCATGAAGAGGAACGCCCACTGCCCGACTGCGCTGGCTACACTGCGTGTTGTGTGTGTTTAACCTGCTGCTGTATTTGTGTGTGTTGTTAGTTGTTGGCGCTGCTGCTGCGTTATAAGCAGACCTGTGTGCAGGATTGTGATGGTGATGGTTGTGGTTATGGCTGTGGATGTGTTGCTGTTATCCCTTGGTGTGTGTGGTCTATTAAAGGTTGTTGTGTGCGTGTGTTATGGTACGGGTACGGGTACGGGTACGGGTACGGGTACGGGTACGGGTACGGGTACGGGTACGGGTACGGGTACGGGTACGGGTACGGGTTAGGGTTAGGGTTAGGGTTAGGGTTAGGGTTAGGGTTAGGGTTAGGGTTAGGGTTAGGGTTAGGGTTAGGGTTAGGGTTAGGGTTAGGGTTAGGGTTAGGGTTAGGGTTAGGGTTAGGGTTAGGGTTAGGGTTAGGGTTAGGGTTAGGGTTAGGGTTAGGGTTAGGGTTAGGGTTAGGGTTAGGGTTAGGGTTAGGGTTAGGGTTAGGGTTAGGGTTAGGGTTAGGGGACGTCGTC